>NC_056736.1:209690827-209700827 GCF_019279795.1 Protopterus annectens | reverse complement strand
CCCACAGCTGTATGATGATAATAGAGTTCTTGTAAGACTTAGAAAGCTAAATATTTGCAAGACTAATGGTTTTCACTTCTTTTCTGTTCTTTCCTCAGCTCCCAGTGAACATGAGTTCAATTGGCAAACTCATGTCTCTGCATTTTCTGTGTATTTCTACAAAAAAAACAAAAAAACAAAAAAATAATCCTTGTTTTCCCGCCTTTCTCGACTAGTTTAGACCAGTATACAGGCATTGCTGTATTCTGGGCTGTGGTGTAGTTCCTGTGTTGTCCATTACCTTACTTGGATAGAAGGAAGTTTCTTTGCTCACCAGTGGGAGTGGGGAGCCTTGAGCAGCCTACCTGTCCTTGGGGGAAGTGACCTCAGCACAAGAAGCTGTAGTAATTGGTTGTTTGGGACCATTCCTAGCTCTTTTGTAGTTCACTGCTTAAAATCCACCTCTGGGCGTTTTTTCTGGCTATACTGCTCAGACAAGCTCCATGTGGGTTTACAGAGTGGTCCTAGCAGCAAGGAACTCGAAAAAGCGACTACCTTCTGGATTTAAGTATATTTGCTTTTTTCACTGGAAATAGCTTCTGTTGCTTACTTTAAACTAGCCTGAACTGTTTTTTTTTCTGATTACTGCATTTATTTTTAAATCTGCACTTAAAGTTACATTTAGTCAAATTTAATTGAAAGTTTGCTTGTTTGTTTGTTTAATTTAACTGTGGAGGCTGCCCACTAAAGTGTGCTAGCCTGTGTAACTAATTTTTCACTGTCTCTGCATTTTCTGTGTATTTCTACAAAAAAAAAACCCAAAAAACAAAAAAATAATCCTTGTTTTCCCGCCTTTCTCGACTAGTTTAGACCAGTATACAGGCATTGCTGTATTCTGGGCTGTGGTGTAGTTCCTGTGTTGTCCATTACCTTACTTGGATAGAAGGAAGTTTCTTTGCTCACCAGTGGGAGTGGGGAGCCTTGAGCAGCCTACCTGTCCTTGGGGGAAGTGACCTCAGCACAAGAAGCTGTAGTAAATGGTTGTTTGGGACCATTCCTAGCTCTTTTGTAGTTCACTGCTTAAAATCCACCTCTGGGCATTTTTTTCTGGCTATACTGCTCAGACAAGCTCCATGTGGGTTTACAGAGTGGTCCTAGTAGCAAGGAACTCAAAAAAGCGACTACCTTCTGGATTTAAGTATATTTGCTTTTTTTCCACTGGAAATAGCTTCTGTTGCTTACTTTAAACTAGCCTGAACTGTTTTTTTTCCCTGATTACTGCATTTATTTTTAAATCTGCACTTAAAGTTACATTTAGTCGAATTTAATCGAACTTTTGCTTGTTTGTTTGTTTAATTTAACTGTGGAGGCTGCCCACTAAAGTGTGCTAGCCTGTGTAACTAATTTTTAACTGTCTCTGCATTTTCTGTGTATTTCTACAAAAAAAACAAAAAAATAATCCTTGTTTTCCCGTCTTTCTCGACTAGTTTAGACCAGTATACAGGCATTGCTGTATTCTGGGCTGTGGTGTAGTTCCTGTGTTGTCCATTACCTTACTTGGATAGAAGGAAGTTTCTTTGCTCACTAGTGGGAGTGGGGAGCCTTGAGCAGCCTACCTGTCCTTGGGGGAAGTGACCTCAGCACAAGAAGCTGTAGTAATTGGTTGTTTGGGACCATTCCTAGCTCTTTTGTAGTTCACTGCTTAAAATCCGCCTTTGCACGGCTTTGCGTGGTCGTGCCGGTTAAACAAGGTTAAACTTTTTCTGGCTCCGCCAAGTCTGCTCTTCAATTTTTCCCTTAGAACTGTTCTACTTGCAATCTAAACAGCCTATACTCTATCTGAAAAGCTCAGCACTTGCTCCTAAAGCATTTTTATACAGGTAAAGCACTCTTAAACAAAAGAAAGTACTTCATTCACCTAAATTCTGTTGAGTAAACATCTCCCTATAGGTCCTTTCTGACTCAGTTACACAGCAATCTTTTTCACCTATTTCTAGCATGTCGAAGGGTCAGTTGCTGGCGTCCTCTCCTGTTCAGCTGGTGAATCTGGGAATCTTGAGGCAATGTTACAATTGCCTCATGTACACAGACAACCCTCTCCTCCTCCCAACAAATACAAATATATGCGAGAGATGCAACTATATAGCCAAACTGGAGGCTGAGCTCTCTCAATTCAGTACTGGCAAGACCAGTCAGGAGGAGAAGGTAACCACGCACACCACAAACCCAGTCTCACATAGAACTATCACAACAGCAAACCAAACACATAAACACACAAAAACATACTCGGAGGCGGTGATTAAAAATCTACCAAAACAACAGAGGCCTCCAAAGCAGACACCCAAGCAACCACCACCTCAAGACATAGCACATGCAACACATAGTTCACAAAGTCAGTGTGCTAAACAGTCACATCCCTTAAGGCCAAACAACATGCCAGACAGACTTGTAATAGGTGACTCCATAGTCAGACACACTGACGTCCCGCTCACCAGACTGAACAAGGAAAAGGTCACAGTAAGCTGCCTGGCGGGAGCTAGAATCCGCCACATAACACAAGCACTCAGGTCACTCCACAGCAAGTACAAATATGACTCAGTCATTGTACATGCCGGTGTGAACGACCTGAGATGTACCTCCCTGGACTACATGAAAAGAGACATAGAGGAGCTCTCTGATTATGTAGCCCAGGCCGGTATGACCCTGACCCTGAGCAGCATCTTACCCTCACCAAGAATGATGCTACAGTACAAAGACAAAATGATCAGTTTTAACAATTGGCTTAATTACTGGTGTCATTCTAAGGGGATCCAATGTCTGTCTGCTTGGGATGACATGCTTGACAAGCCACGCTGCTTCGCAAGGGATGGCTTGCACCTGTCACCCCTGGGCTTCTGGATATTGGCCAAGGCTCTTGCCACCCCCATAGTGCCTTTTTAGGCAAGGCTCAAATGACAAACCTACCTCCCTAGAAAACACAAGTGGAAAAAAACTAAGGGTAATGCTGCTCAATGCCAGAAGTCTAAACCTCAAGATGCACGCCCTCGAAGCCCTCCTCAGTATGGAGAACATCGATGTCTGTGCAGTGACTGAAACCTGGTTCAAGGCTCCTGAGAGCACCCCAGCACTATCAGGTTTTACCTCTTATCACGCTTTCTGGCCCCAAAACTTGGACCGAACCACAAAAGGAGGGGGAGTATCCATTTTCATCAAAGATACCCACACCTCCAGGTTAGTGGCAACGCACGAAGCATCGGAGACTATACAGGTGCAACTAACCATAGGCAAAACTGCCTTACAGTTTGTAGCATGCTACAGACCACCCTCTCAAACTCAGGAACCCCACACAGCCTTCCTGAAGACACTAGAGAGTATGAATGTCTCTCCAAATACCATCATTTTGGGAGACTTCAACTACCCAAACATAGACTGGGAACATTACTCAAGCCCCAACACCCTAGCCCAAAGGTTCCTAGAATTCATAAACTCAAATGCAATGGAACAACTAGTCACCATTCCCACAAGAGGAGACAATATACTAGACCTGATCATCACAAACATGGGGACAAAATGCTCCACACCGGAAGTATATCCCTCTTTGGTAAGATCAGACCATAAATTAATCTCACTGGAAATCCACATCCCGCCTCCACCCCCTGCACAAAAGACCACAGTGAAGAACTTCTCAAAAGCAAACTTCACACTTCTTAAGACTGAAGTGGTATCCTTCAAGGCCCCTAGGTCAGTAGAAACCACAACCCACACTGCTGAATCCTTTGCAAATGCCTTCTATGGGCACCTTCAAGAATGCATGGATCATGCAATCCCAAATAAAACCAAGACCCATTCCCCCAAAGGCAGGCGCCTGGTCTGGTGGACCCCAGCCATAAACAAACTTTACAACAGGAGGAGGAAGCTACTACATGACAGAGCAAAATCCCTAAAAGGGAAGGCGTCTCTGATCAGTACTAGCAAAAAACTACGATCACTCATAAAATCATCCAAGGCCAACTTTGAGAGAAAAATCACAAAAGACACAAAATACAATCACAAGGTCTTCTTTAGCTATGTTAGAAACCTGGGTGGAAACTCCCAGATATGCTCAGAGTTAGTCCAAAATGACACAAAATACACTGAACCCACTGACATTGCCAACATTCTGGAAGACAGGTTCAGTGCAAATTTTTCCTCCCCCTCCCCCCCAAAAGGAGAAATAACTATCCCAGCAGAGTGTAGCCTCCCTAACATCTCAGATGCCCAGGTGAGAGCCGCCCTCTCTAAAGCTAAAAACACAGCATCAATGGGACCAGATGGTGTCCTGGGCTGTGTGCTACATGAACTCCAAGAGGAACTAAACCCACACATAAGGCTGCTGTTTAATCTTAGCCTTACTACAGGATACGTACCCAAAGAGTGGCGTACGGCAACAGTGGTCCCTCTTCACAAAGGCGGTGCTTCTACGGACCCTGGAAATTACCGCCCCATAAGCTTGATGAGCCTGGTCTGCAAAGCTATGGAGAGGATCATTATGGAACTCATAAACAAAGACATTGGGGACCTACAGACATTGGATCCTATCCAATTTGGCTTTGTCAAGGGCAGATCCTGCCTTTTGAACTTGGTCGACTTTTTTGAAACAGTCACTAAGGCCATTGATGAGGGTAAGGCAGTTCACACAGCCTACCTTGACCTTGCAAAAGCCTTTGACACAATACCCCACTCGGGCATCATAGACAAACTCACCAGCTTAAATGTAAACCCATATGTCACAAGATGGGTTGCAAACTGGCTCAAGGACAGAACCCACAGGGTCAGAGTTGCTGGAGCTATGTCAGACTCTAAGCCAGTCACAAGCGGTGTCCCACAGGGCTCAGTCCTGGGACCCCTCTTGTTCGGCATTTATTTTTCCGAGGTACAGGCAAACATAGGAGGATTGTGGCTGGCAAAGTTCGCAGATGACTGCAAACTGGGCGCCATAATTGATACTCCAGCGGACACAAACATCCTTCAGAGAGGCCTCATAGAAACGGATAATTGGTGCCAGAGCCATGGCCTTGGGCTGAACGCCAAAAAATGTATAGTCATACCCTTTCGGAAAAACAAGGTACCGACAAATTACCACATAGGCGGTAATCCATTAAGTACGGAAGAGGTAATCAGGGACCTAGGGACCCAGGTTGACAGTAACCTCTCATTTGACACTCACATTGCCAAAGTGGTTAGGAAGACCTTCTATATTGCCCACCTTATCATGAAGGGTTTCACATCTAGATCAAGAGAGGTCATTGTGCCCCTGTACTCTTCTCTTATCAGGCCAATGATTGAGTACAATGCCCCATTTGGGATGTATCTCACCCGACACCTGCAGCACTTGGAAAGACCCCAAAAGTTCCTCACCAAGAGGATAAAGGGTCTTAAACATATGTCATATGCTGCCCGACTGAAAAAACTCCAGCTCTATTCAGTCGCATACCGCCTACTCAGAGGTGATCTGTGCCTGACGTACAAGGCCATGTCCAATCCTGAATTAATGGACATGCTCCACCTCAGAAAATCCAAATCCATCAGAGCCACGAGAACAAGTGACTTAAACCTCAACACAGAAATAAACAGGACATGCTGGAGGGACAGATTCATAACCCAGAGGCTCCCTACACTCTGGAACAGAATCCCAGTCCATGTTAGGCAGAGCCCCTCACTGACTCTATTCAAGAGAACTCTCGACGAGTGGATGGGCGATCGTAGGTTTACCCCGGGGGTCATCTCTGTGTCACTACTAGACAGAGGCATAGTAAACTAAACCCTAAAAGGGCATAGTATTCTCATCCTAAGGGGTGGTGTAAGCCACATACACTCTGGCTAGGCTTATAAATGCCTTAGGGCAGATAGCCTAGTATGAACCTATGAACCTATGAACCTATGTTGCTTACTGGAGAGACTGAGGGAAACATATGATATGTATGCAACAGAAAACAAGTGTTACTGTAGCTTAAAAGTTAAAGATAGCTTTTTGGTCTTTTATACAGTCAAATCAAATTGAGCATGCATATCCCAGCTGTAAAACTAAGTATGCATGTATTAGTCTGTAGCACAATCCAGCATTAAGTTCAATATGAGACTTTAGTGAGAGGTTGTGGGTTCAAATACTATGATTCCCAGCTATACAATACTGCTATTTCTTTAATAATATTTACATTAAATTAAAAACTCCATAGCAGTGGCACAAATGCCCTGCTGTAAATGTTAATCTGTATAAGTAGAACATGTATATGTGCAATATATAGACACATTTTAAGGATTACCTTTGGTGATCTGTAGTATAGTGTGTATCTGTTAGGATGTATACTTAAATGTAATACTTCAGATAAAATAGTTGTATAATTGTGTTAATGCATTGTATGTCACATAACATAGTACTAATTTTATCTCTTTTTTTCTCTCACCCCAACCCTTACCTCTCTTTTTTTTATTTTCTGTTATGGGTCATCAGCATGTCTCCATGTCATCCATGTGTACCACATCACTAAATGCTACACAGCATAGCAAGTTAGGCCAGCCCCAGTGGATCAGCCTGCCTCTGCTCTACTGGCTCCAGCACCGATGCCCAGAACATCTGAGAGCCAACCTGGGAGCACTGTCTCTGCTGCCCTTGCACTACCTGCACCCTCAGGTAGTACTGCCCCAGATGCTGGTGCAGTGGTACCCTCTGGGAGCAGTGGTGGAGGTTGTGATTTCATCACCCATAGGGAGATACCACAGATGGTGTGCAGGGTCATGCACTGCACCACTGTGGTATGCCTACACTGGATGGAGAAGCTACTCTCCCTCATGGTCCATAGCAGGAGAAGATGCATAACACTCCAGCCACCAGCAGACTAAGGGGACAGTGATGACAGTCCAGTAGATGAGGACTCAGTTCTCACCATCTTCAAGCTTGATGTCCTTGAGCCTGCATTTTCCCCTCTCTCACCATAATCATGGTGTCCTCCACCCATTTGTGTCCATCACCATCCCTGTCCCTTGTTTTGTTTGTCTTGTTTGTTTGCATTTGCTTTCTCACCTACCTAGCTTACCTGACCCAGACATACTTACATCTCTTGCTCAGCAGTCTTCTCTTACTGAATGAAAAAAATGGGCATCTGTCCCACAAAAAAAATTGTTCCATACATAGCTGTCCATTTCTCACATATGTCTTCTTGACACACTTGATTTAGTCCAATTGGCTATACAACAAGATTGCATTGTTGTCACCCTTCTATCTGTATGTGACAGTCCAAATTCAGCTAATATTCTGCATATATGATCAGTTTTTATTGTTGAAGAAATGGATAGCAATGGTTCTTTCCTCCCTCCCTCCCTCCTGCACTTCCTGTACTGCTTTCAATTTATTCTTTCCGCTGCTTGCTCACCATTTTGCCACTTTCCTACCTACCCCATTTTAACACCTATAATCTGGTCAAAAATAGAATCACACACAACGCTTAGAAATAGCAGAAAGAGCAATATATCCCTTCACTTTTTGGCCTCTATGTTTGCACATAATTTCACTTTACACAGCAATGGCAAGTGACGGTGAGCAGTGGTACAATGCTGTGGTTATCTCCACTCCACTATGCCAACACACATCAACACATGCACTATATAGAAGTAATGTCACTGCATTATCTCTGATTATTTAAAAGTACTTAGAAGTCTTACATACACCTAGATTCAAACCCAGTATCATCTGGGCTCAAAAAGAAACGTGTCAATGCATTTACACCTGCTGCCACAGAGTCATTTAAGCAGCGGGTATGTTTCATAGACTTAGTGCGAACTGTCAGACTTTAGCAATGCAGCTTGTGTTTGTGCACTGCTTAACTACATGCAATCAGGAAAAGTAATGGAAATGTGTATCTTGCAAGCACAAAAACTTTGACAACTGTCACACAAACCAGCTGTTTGCCATGCTGTGGAAAAGTAAATATTATTATGCATTACTGCTGTTTACCGTCTATTTCCTGTCTATGACATGCAATTACATGTGGGAACACAAGAAAATGAAGGCCCTATCTAAGTGGTCTAAATCACTACATCAAAACGTCACTTCAGCAAATGGCATTTCATTAGAAATGCCATTCATCGAATTCTCCTCATGTGGGGTCTGCAGCCCCACACCCCTAGCTAATTATATATACAAACTCTGAGATTGCACTACAGTGGGGAAAGGGTATGTTTCCCGGTCCTCACTGTACCACAATCTCCATATGAACAGTTCAATGAATGACATGCTCAATGTAAGGACATTGGAAATGCCATTTGCTTAAATGATAGGGACCCTATCTAACAATATGTCACATATTTACAAAACAGCCATGTGTTGCTTCCCCCCAAGCACTGCAGCCCTGGTGTCTCAGTACTTTGTTCACACATATATCACCTACACTACAGAAATTAATATCAGATGTTGAGTAAAATGCAATGCACATCAATTTGTTAACATGCAGAACTATAACTACTGATCCATAAGCCTAAAAAGCCTTATTTGCAAGGCTAGGAAAGGGATCAGCATGGACCTTATCTAAATAGGCATAGGTGACTTTCAACACACTTGACCCAACCCATTTTTGTTTTGTTAAGGGGAGATCTTGCTTATTAAACCTAGTTGGCTACTTTGAGAATGACCCTGAAGACCTGGATAAGGGATAACAGGACATACCACTATGTGGATTTATCCAAGGCCTTTGACACTATCCTCCATTCAGGTATCATAGAGAAACTCTCCCATTTGGGGATTAACCCATACATTACTAGATGGATAGCCAACTGGCTCACCGACAGAACTTACATTGTCAAAACTGGGGACTCCACTTCCATCACTAGACCACTTAGGTTCATAGGTTCATAGGATGATGCGAGGCTATTGGCCCAGAGGCCCTTATAAGCCTAGCCAATAATTTTGCCCATGTTCCCTCAAAGTCAGCACCTGGTTCTCCTGTCCAGCAGTGACACAAGTGGGATCTCAGAGGTATATTTTCTGTTTCCCATCCAGTCGTCCAGGTTCCTCTTAAAGAGGGCTAGAGAGGTACTCTGCTTGACATGGAGATGGAGTCTACTCCACAGATGGGGGAGTCTTTGGGACACAAATCTATCTTGCCAACAAGTTCTATTAATGTCACAAACCAGGTTAAGGCCTTCCTTGTGGGTTGAGCGAGTGGGGTTTATCTTACGAATATGCAGCAACTCCATCAAGGCTGGGTCTGAAATGGCCTTGTATGCCAGACACAGGTCACCTCTGAGCAGTCTGCATGAGACTGAGTAGAGGGACAAGGCTTTTAGCCTATCTGTATAGGATAGGTGTTTGAACCCTGGATTTTCCTGGTCAGAAACCTCTGTGGTCTCTCCAATTGTTGCATGTGCTTGGAAGGTACATGCCAAAGGGGGCATTGTACTTGATAATGGGTCTGATAAGTAAAGAGTACAGGGATGTTATGACCTCCTTGTTTCTGGATGAAATACCCTTATTTATTAGGTCGGCCACATAGAAAGCCTCCTGTACAATGGAGGCAATGTGGTGGTCAAAGGTCAGGTTGCTATTAACCTGGGTGCCCAAGTCCCTCACGACTGATTACATGCTTAGTACATTGTTATTAATGTTATAATTAGTGGGGATGACATTTTCCCTAAAGGGGGATAATGATGCATTTCTTGGCATTCATCTTGAGGACATGCTTCTAGCACCAGTCATTAGTTTGGGTAAGGCCCTCTTGGAGGATAATCACATCACTAGAGAAATTTTAGACAGCACTCAGATTGCAGTCATCTGCAAACCTGATCAGCCACAGACCACTGGTTTTGGCTTGCACCTCAGAAAAGTATATCCCAAACAGTAGAGGCCTCAAGACCGATCCTTGGGGTAAACAGCTCACTATGGGTGTACTACTAGAGGTGGCTTTCCTTACTTTGACAGAGTGGGTTCTATCAGTGAGCCAGTTAGCTACCCATCTGATAACATATGGGTTGATGCCTAGCTGGGAGAGTT
>NC_056736.1:209620827-209685827 GCF_019279795.1 Protopterus annectens | reverse complement strand
CTGAGTATGTGAAGGACATCCATATCACAGGCCATAATGCTTCCGTAGTTCACAGCCTTCATCACATCAATAACTGAGTACAATGCACCCTTCTTCATGTAGCTCTCTACACATCTTCCAGTGATGTGTAACTGAAGTGTACCATCTTTGTCACAGTGAGCTGTCAAACATCTTATTGGCCATTCCTAGGTTTTCTTTTTGTGGCATAAATATTAGTGTCTGATGGTGTAGAAACCACATCAAGGTGTTACACCAGATGTATATGTGATACCTGTTCTGGTGATGAACATGGTACACACATAGCTGTTTGACAACAATAAAGGCATGGGCAACATTTGTGACAGTGTGGATTGTGCAATACATATATGCCATGCACACCAATCAACTAGCCTTGATCATAATGTCACATACAGGTATAGCAGTGTCCCTCCTAACACCTCCAGCAGATGATACAATGTCAGGACGGTGTGTGTGATTACCATCATAGAGTGCAGACATGTCATTATAGTTGCACAAGTGTGTTAGTGCAGAACCTTCTCTGATCACTCTAAATCACATATGTTATGTCAGGGACATGGGATTACTGGTGGTATTATTCTTATATTATCTGTGATTGCCCAGGCTTTTTTTAATGTTGTCCATGAGCATCTACTTTTGTCCCACTTGCTGGAGACCTTTGCTGAAATTACACTCATATTCAGACAAATCAGTTTGCACAGCTTCACAATATGCACCCTACCCAGTTGTATATAACACCCCTGATAGATGTCATCTGCATTGTTCCTGTAAGGATGCTTATATCACATAGACATACTCCCCATTGTTATGTTACCTTGTGTGACAGTCACATAATGCACATTTTCACTGTGTAGTGCCTACTGTACCATATTGATATGCGACTGGTGTTGCTGTTGCAACTGTCTTCTATTAACATGCCCTTATCTGTTGTACATTATGCACCCTCACCTTTCCTCTTTCCCTGTGTTCATTCCACCAATTCATCTGTATGACCATATTCAATACACACACCTCCCCTGAGTGTTTATTTTACATGGCAGTCCATGTACCCTTACAGATAATTTACACAGCTTCAGTACTGAATGCTGGGAAATGGATATCACCATACTCTGCACTGTAGATACACTTTCCTGTACTGTGTTTGGACCATATACTTAACAGTCATACCTGTCAACTGCTCAGATTTTCACAAAATGTCCACATTTTTGCTTTTATTCATTTTGTTGTGTTCCTCATCAAATTTGTGGTTTTCTGCCATGTCACTGTAATGATCTCAGGACTGATGTGATTTGATAAATATATAAATTGAGTTTCAGAATTAATTCTTCAGAACATGTATCTTAACACAAACCCCTGGTTATTCTAGCACATTTCTAAAGAGCAAATGTGTCAAATATGCCCCTATTTCTGGGTTATTGTACCCCCATTGTGTTGGCCTTTGTCCAGATGTCTTGCACTAAGAGATTGAGAGCTATATGCTAAGCCTTGGTTATTATTGTGGCATTCCATGCAAAACCGCAAACCTTTAGTGCTCTGATTAAAACAGGATTGTTCTTCATTTGCTTACACAGTTTCCTTGCTGGCAACACTGTTGCCAGCCAGGAAACCTTGCTTATTTACGTTTAAATGTGGTACACAGCATGAATATGCAATGAGCACTGCTGCTCACCCCAAATCACTGTGCACACATACAAACTTCATGTAGGCTTCGTGCAAAGCCTACATGGAGTTTATTACCAGGGAATGTCTAACTATATCATCTATTTGTCTATCTTTCTATCTATCTATATATCTGTCTGTCTACATAAGTATATATTCCTCTGTTACAACTGGTACATTAAATGCTATAATAGATGTCAAGGTCTTTAACAACATCAATAGAAAACCAGCAATACGTTTAAAATATAAATGCATTAATTTAGTAATACAAAAATTGTTATAAACAAGACGTTTATCCTTATGACATTATACATAATGGCAAATGACAATTTTGAAATAAAATTTAAAGAAATGTAATACAAGACTATAGTAATTGTATAAATATTTTTTTTCCTTTTTTTATCATCAAAAATATACCACAATGGGACTTCTAGAAATAATTGGGTAGGGAGGGATTGGGTAGGATCTAGGAGTAATTGGGCAGTAGGGATTTCATCAAGGGCAGATCTTGCCTATTGAACCTGGTTGACTTCTTTGAGACTGTCACCAAGGCCCTGGATGAGGAAAAGTCAGTACATACAGCTTACCTTGTCTTGTCCAAAGCCTTTGACACAATACCCCACTTGGGCATCATCAAAAAGCTAACACAACTTTGCGTATATCCCTATCTTAACAGATGGGTGGCCAACTGGCTCACTGACAGGACCCTAAATGTTAAAATAGGCACCTCCACCTCCGATAGCAGACCTGTCACTAGTGGAGTTCCCCAGGGATCTGTCCTCGGACCCCTACTATTAGGCATCTACTTCTCAGAGGTCCAGGCAAAGACAAAAGGCCTTTGGCTGACCAAGTTTGCAGATGACTGTATTTTGGGTGCTGTCATTACCTCCCCAAATTATGTTAACATACTGCAAGATGGTCTCACAGCAACTAATGACTGATGCCAAAGTCATGGCCTCAAGCTAAACGCAAAAAAAATATCATCATACCATTAGGCAGGTACATGACCCCTACTGATTACCACATCAACAGCAACCCCCTAAACACACAACCTGTGGTGACAAACATGGGTACTCAGGTTGAAATCAATCTCTCATTTGACCATCATGTAGTAGCAGTGGTCAGAAAAGCCTTTTACTTAGTTCATCTCAGAAGTCAAGGGATTGCATCCAGAAAAAAGGAGATCTTTACCTCTCTATACTCCTTCCTCATTAAACCAATAATTGAGTATAACGCCTTGTTTGGTATGTACCTCTCCAAACATCTGCACCAACTGGAAAGGCCACAGAAATACCTCAAAAAGAGAATCCATGGTGTGCAACACCTGCCCTATGTGGACAGGCTCAAATAACTATCACTCTTCTCGCTATTGTACAAATTGCTCAGCTCAGAAGTGATCTGTGTCTTGCCTACAAGGCAATCTTGGATCCTGCCCTACTAGAAATGCCCCATATCTGTAAGTCTAACTCCTTGTGCATTACCTACTCAAAAGGCCTGAATCTAATACACAACAACAACAAAACCTACTGGAGAGTCAGGTTTGTCTCCAGAGGTGGCCATGTCTCTGGAAGTGACTTCCCATACATGTCAAACAGAGTACCTCACTGACCCTCTTCAAGCTCAACCTTGATGAGTGGATGGGAAACCACAAATTTGACTCAGAGGTTCCACCTGGGTCCCTCATTGACAGGGATGACAAGTGCTAACTGAATTTTATTTTTGGGGATAAACTCTTGGCTAGGCTTTTAGGGGCCACAGGTCCATTATCCTAATAACCTCCTATGATCCTATATACACAAATTAAATTCACTGACCATCAATTTCCTGAAGCTCAGGATGCTGAAGACAGCAATGCTGGTTACTGTTTTCCATAAGAAATCACTTTCTGCATAATTTCTAAGTGATCATTGACAGTGATTCCTTTGTTTTGATGGATTTCTCTCTTTTTCAAATTTGTTCAATGGTAGGGATAGTATTTATAAGTTCAGTTGCAGATGGCCTAACCCAACATAAGGAGTGTGGTAGAGATTGCCTCTCTGCAAAGAAAACACTTGCGTTTCAGGTATTAGTTTTCTGTGTTTTTGTTTCAATTTGCTCTGATACTCCAGGATATTCATCATGTTGATCACGGCTGCAATAGCCTTAGCTATGTGTGTGTTACATTCTGCTATGAATATAGCTGCCAACCAGCTTCCAAAGCTTCAGAGCACCTTCCCTGCACTCAAACCATTAGACAGTTTGAGCTGAGCTGCATAAAAACACAGGCTTGAGCACCAAGCCCTTCAGAGCTTCCTTGCTGCTGAGAAGAGCAGTCCCCTGAGGGCTTTTGAAAATGGACAGTCAGCTTATGCTGTTCTATTGTTGGGCATAACATTTCCTTTGGGGAAAAAACACCCACATTTAAATATGTATCATTTATTTGTGCTTTCGTAGTTAAGAAAATTACTTTTCTACATGGAGTTTATATTTTAATGGACTGCATTGAGACTCGAGACTGTACTTTTAAATGGGAGTGCTCAAGCCTAAAACACATTTTTTGTATAGTTACAGTTCACACCCACAGCTTCTTAGGGCATCCAGGCCTTTTTGGGGTCTGGCTTTTTTAACCAAACAACTCACCAGATAATAATATGCAGTGTTAGAAAGTAGAAGGAGTTGCTGATAAATTGTTAAGCTAGTATGTTCTGCAGTAGAGAAATTAATCACTATTTGTCACTTATTATTTATATGTTCATATTTGTGTTCATAGCTTCATAACTGAGGACCTACATGTTATTCATGGGATCATAGGAGGTTACCAGGCTAATGGCCCCAATGCTCTTCCAAGCCTAGTCAAGTACAACCTGTGCTCCCAAGGGTGCTTCAAGCAGACACTAAAATCAGCATCTACTGTCCTTATCCAAGAGGGACACAGGTGGAACCCCAGGGGTGAATTTCCAGTTACCCATCCAGTCATCCAAATTGCACTTAAATAGGGCCAATGAGGGGTTTTGTTTAACAAGAATAGGAAGCTTGTTCCAAAAGTGGGGCAAGCTCTGTCAGAAAAATCCATCTCCCCAGCAAGTTCTGTTTATATCACATACCAGGATAAGGTCCTTTGAGCAAGTGATCCATGTGCCATTTGACTTGTGAATGTGCATCATTTCAATTAAAGATGGGTCAGAGATGTCTCTGTATGCAAGGCACATGTCACCTCTGAGCAGTCTGTACAACACAGTGTAAAATGACAATAATTTCAATCTGTCCACATACGACAGATCTTGAAGAGCATGAATTTTCTTTGTAAATAGCCTTTGTGGTCTCTTCAATTGCTGCAGGAGTTTGGAAAGGAACACACCAATGAAAGCTTTATACTTTATTATTGGCTTAATGAGGGAAGAGTACAGGGGGCTTCTAACATCTTTTCTTCTGGAGGCGGCACACTTACTTATGAGATGAGCAATATAAAATGCCCTTCTTATCACTATGGAAACATGGTGATCAAAGTTAACATTGCTGTCAATCTGTATGCCCAGATCTCTCACCACTGACTGTGTGCTTAGTGTATTGCTATTGATGTGGTAGTTTGCAGGCACATCACCCTTGCCAAAGGGGATGATAATGCAATTTTTTGCATTAAGTATAAGACTATGACTTTTGCACCAGTCATTAGTCTGCATAAGACCTTCTTGAAGGATGTTGATGTCGCTAGAGGTTTCAATGATCGCTCCCAGTTTGCAGTGATCAGCAAATTTTGTCAGCCACAGTCCTTTAGTTTTAGCCTGTACTTTGCAGAAGTAGATTCCAAACAGTAGGGATCCCAGAACTGATCCCTGTGGAACACCACTGGTTATGGGTCTGCTGGAGGAGGTGGAGTCCCCTATTTTGACCATATGAGTTCTATCAGTGAGCCAGTTTGCAACCCACCTGACAATATATGGGTTGATACTCAGATGGGTGAGTTTATCAATGATGCCTGAGTGGGAGATTGTGTCAAAGACTTTGGCTAAGTCTAGGTAGACTGTATGCACAGGTTTGCCCTCAGCTAGTGACTGTCTCAAAGAAGACCACCTAGTTTAACAGGCATGATCTCCTCTTCACAAAACCAACCTGGGTGGGGTTGAGCATTTGGAGATTTCCTATATCTTTGTTAATAAGGTCCATGATGGTTTGTTACATGGCCTTGCAGATAAGGCTGGTCAGGCTAATGGGACTATAGGTTCTGGGGTCCATGGATGCACCCTCTTTATGCAAAGTAATGACGGTAGCTGTTTTCCATTCTGCTGGGACAAAGCCAGTGCTTAGGCTGTGATTGAAAAGTGTGGCCAATGATGATGTTAATTCCTGTTTTAACCCATGTAGAACATAGCCAAGGATGTTGTCTGGTCCCATAGAGCCTGTGTTTTTGGCCTTGTAGAGGGTATTTAAGACTGCTCCTCAGAGATACTAGGTGGGGAACAGGTGTTATGAATGCTTTGGGGTATATATGGTGGGAATAGGAGATTGAAGTTTTCACCGAACCTGTCAGCCAGCAGGTTTGCTATATCCACAGGTTCTATATATGTAGTACCCTTCTCTATGAGTTCACCACAAATCTGGGCCTTACCTTTTAGGTTACAGAGATAACTAAAGAATGCCTTGTGTTTATCCTTAGTTAAGAAAGCTAATTTGGATTCATAGTTAGCTTTGGAAGACTTCACTAGGAGTCTTATTTGCTTGTTTAAGCTGAGGTGTGAGTGTTTCCAGTTTTGAGACCATTCCTTCCTACTTTTAGACAGCAATTTCTTTCTCCTACTGTATAGCCTTTTAATTGCAGTTGTCCACCAGGCAGGTTTGTTTTTCCTTGAAGATCTTGCCTTAGTTCTATCAGGTATGGCAGAGTCAATACAATTGTATAGGTGATTGTATAAATCATTGGTGTATAACTCAGCATAGGTGTCTGTTCCATCAGTGGGGGGGGGGGGGCTATGAAGCTATTTATGCTGTCACATTCGAGGTTGCAATTGGCCTTGGAGACATTTTTTCATCTAGTTGTTGTCAAGGGGGAGGGGGCTCTTGTGTTATAGTTACTTCTAGTGAGACTGATTTGTGGTCAGATCTCACCAGGGATGGCCACTCACTGAGGGTGGTGCAGCGGTCTCCCATGTCGGTTATCACTGTAAAGAATACTTCATACTGATAACATTATCTTTTGAGGAATTTTAACAGATTTTACTGTTCACAAAATATTTACATTTATCTGTCTTAAGCTTTTTAAGTTTATTTTTTAAGAAATGCACAAGAATGCAAGCTGTGTGTAGGCTGCTGGAGGTGTGACATTCCAAACCACATAGATGTCAGTTGGTAAAAAGTTGTAAAAAGCAGTTAAAACATTTTGTTTCTCTGGAAAAATTGCATTTGATTGACTTTTTGGATCTGGTAAAGTGTATTTATGTACTTTTTACTATGTTTTATTGGGAAAAAGTAACTTTATACAACTTTAAATTTTTACCTACTCATGCTGCTTGCTTTCTCTGGAAAAGAGGCATAATTTTCAGCTTGATTATGGAACAAACTATCGATCCATGGCGGGTACCTTTACCATCATAACAGGGTAGCAGTTTGCCTCAGCTGCATGTCGATGTCTCTGCTGTGGCCAAAACTGGCTCTTCAGGCCAGTCATCTTTTACCCTGTATCCCTTTGGTGTAGCATTTACAGCCACTATTGACTAGAGGTTAGCCATGTCCTGTGCAGCTGTTAGTATCCTCTCAGTGGGCAAGGTAGAGTCTTCTCTTTTTTGTCAGTGTTGTGTCCATCCCTGGGGAAGATGATGCTGCCATTAGCAACACTGATGGTCCCACTTCTTCCTGTCAGAAAGAAACAGAAAGCTTAATATGTATATCTTCCTGCTCAATTCTACCAGGGCCTGGACATGAGTAATTTAGATCTCATTCAGGGTTTAATTAAGGCTATTGATCCTTCTTATAATGTGGTTTCTTGTAAAAGAAAAAAAAAGCCTCTTTTCCTGAAGAGATTTATGATTCTGAGTCAGAAGATGGTGAAGGAACAGATGTAGGGTTTTCTCCTCAGATTTCTGATTCAAATTCAGAGGGGGGCACAATATCTGATTCTGCTTGTGGGGGTTCTCTTTCTCTGAGACTATTTCTAGAATGCGCCAGTATTTTCAGTAGGAGAAGTGCCTCAGAAAACAATATGAACTGTTACTAATGGAATTTCCAGTACCTTAAAACATTCCCACAGTAAGGTCGGCAGTGGAGGATGTGTGTGCCTATGCCTGCAATTTCGGATATATAGCCTACTGCTCCTAAAAGGCAGATAGATTATATAAAGTTCTTCAGTCTTTTAAGATTTTATAGACTAATCCCAAACCTCACACAACAGCTGTTGCTTTAGTTAATCAGACGGCTGATAAACATTTAGTTAATTTCAATTCTACGCTTTCTAACAAGGATGGGGAAGTAATTGATAACTATGTGGGAAAAGTGCATCATTCTTCAACTTTAATTTTTAGAATTTTGAATTGTCAAGGTGATATCTTAAAAGCTTGTTTGGACTAATTGTGAATGTATGAAGAATGTTTTGTCTGTAGTTTCTTTTTGTGAGGGAGAATCTAATTTCAGTTGCCTTTCTACTTCTCAGGTTATAACTCATTGTTTAAAGTGTACGCATGATTGTTTTGATATTCTTCTAGGGCTATGCCAGCTGATACTGTTTTGATGAGATCTGCTTAGCTACATTTTCAAAACCACTCAAAAGAAATGAAAAATGAAAATGTAAATTCTCTTTTGGATAATGATAGTCTTTGTTCTAACAGAATAAGCTGATAGAAGGAATCTCTCATATTTTTCAGCCCACCTGTTCCAAATTTTCCAAGATATTCTCTGCACCCTTATCCAGTTTTGCCAAGAAACAAAATAAACTGTCTCAGAAAAATGTTGCCAAACAGACATTTAAGAAGCAGTGGCAAGGTGGTTCTAAAAAGAAAGCAAGAGCTCCCCAAAACAAAGCGCAGTCTAACAAGTCAGAATGAATATTTAATGGACCGTGTCACCTCCTTCCAATCTGGCAGCCCATTTTTCCATCCCAGAAAATTTGAATCTCTGCATTTCTTTTTGACAACAGATAGTTCTAGACAAATGGGTACTGAAGATCATTCATTACGAACTACAGAATGAGCTGGCACCCTACCTAAGTACCATGTTCAATCATAGCCTCACCTCAGGCTTTGTACCCACTGAATGGCGCACCGAGACGGTTATCCCACTCCACAAAGGGGGAGCCACGACAGACCCTGGGAACTACTGCCCCATTAGCCTGACGAGCCTGGTCTGCAAGGCCATGGAATGTATCATTGTGGAACTCATAAACAAAGACATTGGCAATCTCCAAACTCTGGACCCTACTCAGTCTGGATTTGTAAAAGGCAGATCATGTCTCCTAAACCTGATTGACTTCTTTGAAGCAGTCACCAAAGCCATAGATGAGGGTAAAATGGTTCACACAGCTTATCTAGATCTCGCCAAGGCTTTTGACACCATCCCCCATGCTGGAATTATAGATAAGCTCACTAAACTAGGTATAAATCCCTATGTCACAAGATGATTTGCCAACTGGCTCATGGACAGAACCCACACTGTGAAAGTAGCAGATTCCAAATTCGACTTCAGACCAGTGAAAAATGGAGTACCACAGAGTTCAGTCCTGGGTCCTCTCCTGTTTGGTATCTACTTCTCTGAAGTGCAGGCTAACACAGAAGGTCTTTGGCTAACAAAGTTTGTAGATGACTGCAAACTAGGAGCCATAATCGAAACTCCTAACAATGTGGACAAACTACAAAAGGGCCTCACTGAGACAGATACCTGTTGTCAAAGCCATGGAGTAAAGCTCAATGCCAAAAAGTGTATTGTCATCCCCTTTGGTAAAAACTCTGTACCCATGAACTACCACATAGCTGGTAGTCTACTTAATGCCGAAAATGTGATAAGGACCTTGGGACACAGGTGGACAGTAGTCTCTCCTTTGATAATCATATTGCCACAGTGGTCAGGAAATCCTTCTACGTGGCTCATCTCATCACAAAAGGATTCTCATCCAGAAAAAAAGAGGTCATTGTTCCCCTCTACTCATCACTCATTAGACCCATTATAGAGTACAACACCCCTTTTGGTATGTATCTCACAAGACATCTACAACAATTGGAAAGACCACAGAAATACCTCACAAAGAGGATTACTGGCCTTAAACAGATGCCCTACGCAGACCGTCTCAAAAAACTACAGCTTTACTCCATCGCATCTCACCTACTCACGGGCGATCTCTGCCTAACATACAAAGCTATGTCAAACCCAGAGCTGTTAGACATGCTCCACTTAAAGAAATCCCAATCCCTACGAGCTACACACTCTAGGGACCTAAACCTTGTCACCACAATAAACAGAACATGCTGGAGGGATAGATTCCTGTCCCAGAGACTTCCCATACTCTGGAACAGACTACCTATCTATGTCAAACAGAGCTCCTCATTAGCACTCTTCAAGAAAAATCTTGATGATTGGATGGGAAATGGGAAATTCACCCCAGGGATCACTTCTGTGGCTCTGCTCAACAGGGGCACAGGAAAATAATTTTCTTGGGTGGCGAAAGCCAGGGTACATTATTTGGCTAGGCTTATATAGGCCTTCGGGCCAATAGCCTAGTACCTACCTATGAACCTATGAACCTATTAAGGATATAGATGGCCATGGGAGAAAATTCCTCCTTTTCAGGAGTTATTTCCTCATCCACCAGGCCATACCCACGTACTTTCCCCTGTCCTTCACTATATATTGTCTCAGGGAGTAAGAGAGACAACTTCTCTGTCCAATTTTGAAAAATGTTTCTATTCAAGGATGTTTTTGGTGCCAAAGAAAGAAAATACCTGGAGACCAGTTCTGTCTCTTTCTTTCCTAAACTAATTTGTGATGGTGCCCAAGATCAAAATGCTGACACTTCACACACTTTTATCTCTTCTTCTTCATTTAAATTTTCTGGTAAAAGACTCATATCTTCAGATCCTTGAGATTCCAGGTGTTTCTTAAGGTTTTCTGTGTCTGGATCACATTATCAGTTCTCTGCTTTATCATTTGGACTCTCCACTACACCAAGACTGTTCACAAAGTGTCTAGCTCCAGTAATACCTCATTGCAAGGTACAGGGTATCCACATTTGTCTATGTTTATATGACTTGCTTTTCATTGCAGAGTCTTTTTCAAAGTGTCAAGAATCTCTCACTTGGGTGAGAGATCTCTTGCACAGCTGGGTTTCCAAGACAGCATGCAAATGTCTTGTTTGACTCCATCACATGTGAGTGTGCTCCTGGGGTGTCTGATAGACACCTCAATTCAAAGAATGTTTTATCCACAAGAAAAAATAGATCTATATCTAGAATTAGTTTTAGTGTTTTACACTCAGACTTCAGTCTCTGCTAGGAAATGCCTCAGGATTTAGGGCTTCATGGCATCTATGAGTCTCATAATGCCCTGACAAGATTCCACATAAAAAGATATAATGGTATATGAAGTCTCTTTGGTCCCATGATCAACACCCACTATATTTTTAAAATCCCAGTTTTTGGATTTGCCAGAAGTGTAGTCACTTGGTGGAGACAGAAAAATATTTCCAAATCCAGGTTTTCACTTCTCCCTTCTGCTCCAAAGCAGTTAGTTATCACAGATGCTTTTGACTTTGCTTGAGGAGCAGTTTCAGGAGTGATAAAGGTGCAGGGTGATTGGGATGCCAAGGACAGATGCAAGCACATGAATTTAAAAAGATTCTTGCTCTAAAGCCCTCAGCTCTCTGAATCACCTATTGTCCCGTGGATCTCTTGAAGTTACTATAGACAATAATATAATCATGTGGTATGTCAACAAGCAAGGGTGAACCAGATATTACCCCCTTTGCAGATTATCCATGTAACCTGAGACTTATCTTTACAGCACAATCACACTCCACAGGCATCCTACATTCCATCAGAACAAAACTGTTTGGCAGACAAGCTGAGCACAATAAAGAGAGACCCACATGAATGGAAAATGTATTAGGAGTCTTCCAAGATTTGATCCACCTTTGGGGAGTTTCTCAAGTAGACTTCTTTGTCTCATGTCTAAACAATCAGCTGACAAACTTCTGCCCCATGCAAGACGGCTTGGAAGACAGATGTTTTTTTTCCTTTCCTTGGACAGGAATGTTCCTGTAAGTTTTTCCACCCTTTCCACTGATATCCAGGGTACTTGTAACGATTCAGAAAGAATTCCCTAAGATCATTGTGGTGACTCCCTTCTGGCACAAGGAACAGTAGCTCTCTCTTCTTTTAGATATGGCTAGGGGCAATTATCACAGTCTTTCTCATAGAGTGGATCTACTTGTTTGATATACCCTGACCTTAATCATCTTCAGCTGACAGCCTGGATGATAGGGTCTTAATTCGGTTTAGACAACTGTTTGCTGAGAACATGCAACAGGTACTAATGGAGGCAAGAAAGCCTGTTACTTGAAAATCATACAGAGTCCTTCTGAAACAGTGTGGCTAAATGAACAGTCATTTCCATGAGAATTACATTCCTTATCAGAATGTAATAGAGGAATGTCTTCTGGTCCCTTCCTCTGTGTCAAAAGGGGCAGTTCTCTCTGTTCCAATAAGGGCATCTGAACAGCTGCAAAGGACATGCCAGTCTCCTGGTCCTATTGGCTTCTTCAGATGCAACATCAGTTGGAGCAAGAGAAGAATATGAATGGTCCAAGGAACAACTCATGGTCCTAATGCAGTCATTCTCCAATGGCTATGGCACAGAAGCTGGACTAAACAACAAAACTTCCCTATGAATATGTCGTTTATCATGAAACAAGGAAGGATGAAATGATTTTATAGGCCCAAATTCATACTGAAGCCAGAGAAGGCGTCCTTAAAAATGGCAGGATGAGGAAAAATTAACCAATATAACACAACACCTGAAGTATAAATAATACACCTCCCTACAAAAAAAATCAGAAGTACAAGTAACTTCTTTTGGGATAAAAAAACTAACAAAACTGGAAGAATACTGCTAAAAATACAGTGTGTTATGCTAGAACAAAGAAAATATAAAAATGCTGCTCCAAAAACAACAGAAAGCCTTTATATGGGAAAATATGCTACCAAGGTGCTAGGGCTAAATAAATATTTAATTAAAAAATGTAAGGACATCCCCAACAGGGAACTTTTCTACCCAGTCAGGAAGGCAAACTGATGGAGGACCTCAGATGGGCTGAAACACACAGTACTCTTCAATGGCAACAAAGTTCTCAAGTTTATCACTGCAGCTGCAAATTATTTCCTATGTTTCACCACAGATGGCAGCTATGATACATGGAATATTATCTTAGGTTTCAGAGGCAGGCCAACCAGGGTGTGTAATCCTTGACAGGGCATCCTAGATAGCTTGTGCTACTGGGGCAGTGATCTAATAAAAACATTACATCACTGCCATCCAATTAGATACTGTGGTTTTCTCACAGAAAAGAGTGGATTACTTTCTGTAACTGTGGGGAGATGAGATATTTATCTAACAGGAAGCTTATGCATCTTGTGGTTGAGTTCATAAGTGAATGTAGAAGGTGTAGGGAGAATGACCAGAAGACAGGTACAGCAGTAGCAGTAATGCACACATTTACTAACTGTAATGGTGAAGCAGCATGTGAGGCAAAGGACAAAACTGTCAATTTACCAGTCAATATATCTCCTCATCTTCACCTGTAGAGTGAGCTTGGTGACACGGAAGGATCTTAGATTGTAAGCTTTGCACTTTCCTCCACAGAGAAGCCAACCAATGTGATCTTCTAACCCTTTCTAAACATCCCAATGGATCTTTCCCCTAGCAGATGCAGTAGGCCTGACACGAAGCATACCCAAGACACATTGAAGAAATTACATCTAACCACTTGCTTTAGAACATCTCAAATCTGGGAAACTCATAGGATGAAAAGACAATTAATGCTGGTGTTCGTGAGTTCTGGTCTACAATGTTAGGCTTTTTGCTAGTATGACCATCACCAGAACAAGGAGTTAAGATATGGAAATGACTGACCCAATCTGTGCCTAAAAAGAACCTCCAGGCCAGTCAAAAACATTGCTAGGCAATGAAAACAACTTTCCTTTAGACATAAAGGTCTAAAAGTGACTCTGTCCACCTTTATATCTTTTACATCATGGGACCCACAACTTTCATGCATCTCCCCATTAAAATGTTGGACACTCAAAATGCTGAGTGCTGATAAGCTGAAAAAAAAGCCTGAAAATCTGGGGGAAGAGCAATTCTTAAACATTGTTCTTCTCCTTTAAAATTATTTTTCTTTTGTCAAGGGGCAAGCCCACCTGCATCCCTGATATGTGTCCAAGCCTGCCACACTGCCTGAACTTACATATACCAACTCTGATATGGTAACCATCTAAAATGTTGGGACCCACTAGAGAAAGTCCTGAAATATGAAGACCTAATGGCCAAAAGATTGGACTTAAATAGTATATCACCCACATCTATGTCCGAGATGGTTTCACCTCGAATATGGGGGGGGGGCATGTCTGCTATACCCCCTGAACTTATATATACCAACTCTGAGATGGTAACATTTTAAAATGTAGGGGTGAGCCAGAGCAAATCTTGAAATGTGGAGATTGAATGACCAAATGATTAGACTTACATATACTAAGTCTGAAATGCCATTTCTCAGAATATTCCCTTTTATCCAAGGTATGTATGGTGATCTCAGATTTGGTATATATAATTTTTTTGGGGGGGTGTTGGAGGATGCAAGGGTGCTTGACCCCTGCAAAAAGAAATTTTAAGGAGAAAAGAGATTTTCAACCCCCCCCCCCCCCCCCACACACACACACACACATTGCTTTTTGGTCTTTTTTTTTACAGATTTTCAGCACTCAGTATTCTGAGTGCTGACATTTCAATAGGGAGTCCCCAGTATATTGCCATACCTTAGTGAAAAGAGAATATTCCGTGAAATGCCAGTCTCAGACTTAATATATATAAGTCTACATTTTTGACTGTTTATGGGCCTCACTCTAGTGGTTCCCAACATTTAAAATGGTTACTTGTTTGTACACTAAGTGTTAAACTGATGAGTGTGGCATTTATTGAGATAATATTCAACTGAAGTCATGCCCTGAGCCCATCTGTGCAACCTGTAGAAATGTTATCTAGTTTAAAAATACAAAGTTATTGTGTCCATTTTTGTTAAAGAAACTATCTTACTGAACCTCAGGATTAGGCAGGATGAACTTAGCTGAATGCTAAAGATCATTTAAATGAGCTACATTCTATCCATGACCATTAACTGAACACCTTGCAAAGCAAAAGATCATTCCAGCACAGTCAAATTCACTAAATATTGACTAAAAGAAAAAACAAAACATTTTTTTGTACAGGGCCAAACCTTCCTCTACCACTATGTGGTGGTTCAGTGCCATACCACCCCTTACCTGTATGTGATAACTCTGAGATTGCTTAGTCTTTGTGATAAGGGGAAACATCCTTTCTCCCAATCTTTTGTGAACTTATCAAGATTATATACACAGTGTAATGACTAAATTAGACTCTATTAAACAGCAACAGCCCTCCAAGTCTTAGCTAAATAAAACTCAATGAAATCCTAGGCTTCCTTTACATAATACACTTGTGAACAGTTAAAGATAAGTACAGCAGTATGTTTTGCAAAGGTCTTGTTTAAACTGATAAGCAGTTTTATTCAAATTGGAGAAAGTGCAGCTGTTGACAGTTATCCAAAAATGTGGATATGTCATAGCTCAGTATAAGAAATCTTGAGATTTGAGGAGATCACAGTTCAAAAGCAGTACCATGAGCTATTTATTTGTAGATTGATACAGTGTTTGATTACAGTTTTCACTAATGAAATATATAGCTCTACATCATGAATACCTCAAGATAGCAAATAATTTATCTGATCAATTTGAATACTTTGGTGATTCTAGATGGATGTTGACTGTTGATTACCTTAAACTGACAAGTTTAGAGATGTGCAGATAAATAGGCAAGCAGAAAATATCAAGTGGTCATTGTCTTTTTTTAAAAATGATGCATTTTTAAGATGGCTAGCCCATGTAGGAACATTGCTACAAATGGACAACACATAAACAATATGAGGTAGTACCTTGTGTAATGCAGCTCTGTAATGAAACCCTTGCGATTCACTCACTGCTTGCTAATTTTAGCATCTGAGTCAAAAAATCTTTGATTTAGAAGTCATCTATCTATGTAAAGATTATTTTTTTCAAAAGTATTTTTTAATCGAATATCACTCCTTCGCTCTGCTCATATATGCAAAGCTGTTTGCAGATTCTTTGCATATATGAGCAGAGTGAAGGAGTGATGTCAGCAGGAACCATGTGCCTGATTTAAGTACTGCAGAAGTTCACTACATATAACTTTCATACATCACAGTTAAGAGTACAATTATTTCATTAGTGGATAGCACACTTTCTATAATATCACCACATGTACAATGTCTGGCAGCTATGGAAAATGTTTTTTTTTCTATTTCCTTTCTGCAAACTGAGCTATTACCACTAATTCAAATTCTTGTCCTTTAGTTTAGCTGTGACTAAGCCTACACATTCTAAAAACAATCTGCTGCAGGTGCTAACCAGTAATTTTATAAGAAGCTTCAATCCTTTCTGTGAGAAAGTCTGTAAAGATATTATATAACTATAGTAACATGTTTTATACAAAACACATCTGCTGTTAAACGTAAGTGATGCCTTTATTAGATATTCTGAAAATGCAGATGACGTTGCACTCCTTTCTTACTTCAGACAACAGCTGTGTTAGTCAGGCAAGTCTAACAACTGTTAAAATCAAGTTTCTTTTTTTCATTTACTGTATACCAGTCTCTTTCTTAATGTGTACATGGGTGATGACTCATGCCTCCATCTTTAACACATGCTCTTCTTTTTGTAGATATAATTACTGTGATAATTTCTGCTGTTTCCTTTCAGAAGCAGCACTTAAGACTTCATGCAAAGATGTCTATTCTGGTCATTTTCACCTTTTGGTGCCTGTCTTTATTTCCAAACATGTAGCTTGCTTGAATTGAATCTAACATCATGTTTGCAACCAGAACTGGAAAACAAGAAAAATGGATAGGAGTCTGCATGTCTCACAAAAAAAAAAAAAAAAAAAAATCAAGCGATAGAATGAAATGTAAACAGGATGGTGATAATTCCACTGTTTGCCTTGAGATTTCTTTGCTATTTAAAATTATACAGAAAATCATTTCATTTAATTTTTGTTGTTAAGCAGTCAGCTTTAATTTGTCAATAAAACAGCAATGGTTTTCTTGGTAGTATAAATATCTATAAACATTTTATATTCTTCTTTACATGGGTGCAGCCCAGATAGTTTATGCATATATAGTCCAGGTTTTAAGAAAGGACTAGATATTGACTACATATTTTGAAGCCTATACAGCAATACTGATTTCTGAGTTGGTAAAAGAGCATAGATTGTTTGTATGTATTTTTTACCAATGGGAAAAAAAAAACACTTGCTTCAGTATGGGTGGCTTGACAATAGTCTTTATAACTAACTTCTTTATAGTAAAAGAACATGTATGTAGCTTGGTTACAAACAATATTGTACGACTGAAGCAGAGCCTGAGGCACAGAACTCATTATAGAGAAGAGATTCAGGTCTATTTATGGGTTATTTATAAAGCAACTCAACAGCATGCAGTTATAAGGCAAACAAAGACTACCTGATACAGTTTTCTCCTTTGGATTTTACTCTTTTATTGGGGAAGGAGAATTTTTTTTAGAAGTTCAATAATTGTGTAATGAACATTGCTGTGGTAAAGTACTTTTTCTCTCTTTCTGCAATGTAAGGGTAGCTCAGAAGTACACAACTGTTCCCTAATGGATAAACTAACTTAGCTTAAGTCATCTCTTTTGTAGCCTCCATGCTACATTTTTTTTAATGTGACAAAAGGTCCTTGACCTACAATAGGTAAGCCTTACGTTTTTTTACTTGACTTTATTCTTATGGTTAGCAGGGAATAAGAAACTGTGCTTTCCAATAAGTTTGGACTTTACATTTGGAAATCTCTAATTACTTCTGTATTTAATGGATTACCACCTATGTGGTAATTTGTGGGCACCTTGTTTTTCCCAGAGGGGATGACTATGCACTTTTTAGCATTTAGCTTGAGGCTGTGGCTCTGGCACCAAGCATTCATCTCTGTGAGACCCTTTTGGAGGATGCTTGTGTCAGTTGGAGATTCGATTATGGCCCCCAGTTTGCAGTTATCTGCGAACTTTGTCAGCCATAATCCCCCCGTATTAGCCTGAACCTCAGAGAAGTATATACCGAACAAGAGAGGTCCCAGAACTGAGCCCTGTGGGACGCCACTTGTAACTGGTTTGGATGGATTCAGACATGGCACCTGCGATTCTGACCATGTGGGTTCTATCTCTGAGCCAGTTTGCAACCCATCTTGTGATATAGGGGTTGATATTTAAGCTGGTAATCTTATTTATGATGCCCGAGTGGGGTATTGTGTCGAAGGCTTTTGAGAGGTCCATGTAGGCTGTGTGGACTACCTTGCCCTCATCTATGGCTTTGGTAACTGTTTCAAAGAAATCAACTAGGTTTAAGAAGGAAGATCTGCCCTTAACAAAGCCAAATTGGGTAGGGTCCAGTGTCTGCAGGCTCCCAATGTCTTTGTTTATGAGTTCCATGATAATACGCTCCATAGCTTTACAGACCAGACTAGTCAGGCTTATGGGGCGATAGTTTCCGGGGGTCCGTTGTGGCACCACCTTTGTGGAGTGGGACCACTGTAGCTGTACGCATTCTTTGGGCACATATCCTGTAGTAAGGCTAAGTTTGAACAATGTCTTAATGTGAGGGTTCAGTTCTTTTTGGAACTCATGTAAGACACAGCCTGGGACACAGTCCGATCCCAAAGATGCTGTGTTTTTTGCTTTGGAGAGGGCAGCTTTCACATGTGCATAAGTGATGTCAGGGAGGTTACATTCAGTTGGGATACGCATTTGCTCCTTTGGGGGGAAGGGAGGGAGAAGTTTGCACTGAATCTGTCTGCCAGGATGTTGGCTATGTCTGTAGGTTCGGTATATTTTGTACCGTTATGCAACAATTCAGAGCATATCTGGGAGTTTCCACCCATGTTCCTGACATAACTAAAGAAGGCCTTGTGATTATCTTTAGTGTCTAGGGCAATTTTTCTTTTGAAACTGGCCTTTGATGATTTTATGAGGGATCGAAGTTTCTTACTAATACTAATCAGAGATGCCGTCCCTTTTTGGGATTTTGCTCTGTTATGTAGTAGCTTCCTCCTTCTGTTGTATAGCTTATTTATGGCTGGGGTCCACCAGACTGGTCTCCTGTTTTTGGAGTAGTGAGTCTTGGTTTTATTTGGGATAGCACGATCCATGCATTCCTGCAAGTGCTCATAGAATGCATTTGTGAAGGATTCTGTGGATTGGGCTGTATTATCCTCTGGCCCAGGGGCTTTGAAGGATTCCACCTCAGTCTTGAGAAGTGCAAAGTTGGCTTTTGAGAAATAATTTAACAATCTGATATTCTGTTAGAGCAGCGACAAGGTATCTTCTTATACAACATATAAAGGTTTGCTGTGTTTTCCTTTATTCTAAGTAATACAGGTGATTTGTAATGGAGTATAATTTAACAATCTGATATTCTGTTAGAACAGTGACAAAGTATCTTCTTATACAACCAGAAACATGAATTTGGAAGTGCAGCTGGTTCAATGTCAGGATAAGCTTCTCTGCTGATCAAAGGGCAACTCAGTTTCACTGTATGCAGTGTTCCCATGCTTATCATCCACAACTTATACACCCACTACCTTTGCTCCTCTAAGTCAAACTAGCCCACTAGTTAAGCTACAATCCTAAGTCCAACTAGCCAACTTCCTTCCCAAATACCACATTCAGAAAAAATATTGCCACAATGGATGGGCAGTTTCCCATATTTTCTCCTGTCAGCTTGATAAATCTGGGCATGCATCATGTTTACTGATAACCATTTACTCCTAAAGAAAACTAACACCCTATGTGAGAGATGCAAAGACACTGTGGAATTGGAGTCAATTTCTCATGGAAAATCAAGCTAGATATCAAACAGGTTGTCATTTCACACACTTCACCTCTCAGAGACCTCCCAAATGCATACCACCCATGCTCACCACTAAGCAAAAAAAAAAAAAAAAAAACACTACACATATCAGTGCAGACACCCATGTCTCAACAAATAAGGCCCTAAGGCAAAACACATAAAATGTCTCAATCATAGGTGACTCCATAGTGAGACACACAGATGTCCTACTCACCAACCTGGACAAGGAGAAGGTCACAATCAGTGGCCTATCAGGTGCTGGGATATGAGAAATAATGCAGGCACTCAAGTCACTCAACAACAAGTACCATTATGACTCTGTCATCATCCATGTTGGGGTGAATGACTTAAGACGTACCTCTCTGGACTATATGAAGAGAGGGGCATGATGCAACTCTCTAATTATGCATCCCAGAATGTTATGTCCCTAGCCCTAAGCAGTATCCCAAACAAAAAATGATTGACTTCAACAATTGGCTTATGTTCTGGTGTCAGTCCAGGGGGAATCCAGTATCTGTCAGCCTGGAAAGATATGGTAGACAGACCTTGCTACTTTGCTTGAGATGGTCTGCACCTGTCCCCCCTTGGCTTTCAGATACTGACAAAGGCCTTTGCCTCCTTATAGTGCTTTTTTAATGCTAGGAATTTAAACATGAAACCACTCCCTGGAAGCATTCCTCACCTCGGAGAAGCTAACGTCTGTGCAGTTACCAAGATATGGTTCAAGGCATCTGAGACAAGGCTACAATGCTTTCCACATATTCAGACCTCAAAATGAGCATGAAGGAATCAAAGCTGGAGGTGTATCCTTCTTCATTAAAACCAAATACACTTCCAGATTGGTCAAACAACATGAGTCTATTGAACTACTCCATGTCCAATAAAAGTATCATACCTCAAAATGAGCATGAAGGAACCAAAGCTGGAGGTGTAGCCATCTTCATTAAAACCAAATACACTTCCAGACTGGTCAAACAGCATGAGTCTCTTGAAGTTCTCCATGTTTAATAAAAGTATCATACCACATCAATGCTAGCTAGCTATACATCCCCACCATGAACCAGGATAAGCACATCACCTACCTCAATTTACTGGAATCCCTCATCATACTGCCTGACACCATAGTCATGGGAGATTTCAACTATCCTTCTCCATAGACTGGGGGACATACATGGGCAAAAACACACTTGCCCAGAGGTTCCTGGACTTTAACACAGATGCTCTGGAACAGATAGTCTGCACCCCCACTAGGGGATTTAATGATCTCGATATAGCACACACCAACATGGGGGGGATCACTGTGCTTCCCCATGCATGATGCCCTTCCCTTGTTTGAAGTAACTATTGGAACTGACACCCTTATAAGAACAAAAGTCATAAAAAATTTACCAAAGCTAACTATAGCCTACTATGTGATGGTATAAAAAGCTTCATACCACCTGCAATTGCAGACATTAATGATCACTGTGCAAAAGTGGATGCAAATGCCCTATATAAGCACTTAAGTGACTGCTGCATAAACTCTGCTGAACCTGACAGGATGAAAACCAGGTCTACAAATAAAAACAAGCCACCATGGTGGACTTCAAGTATAAACAGATTATATAACAAGAAAAAGAAACTGTTGTCTAAAAGGAAGAGAGATGTCACTCTGCAGAGGAAGAGTACCCTCCTAAGCCTAAACAAGAAAATCAAATTTTTTGTAAGGTCTTCTAAAGCTAATTATAAAACTAAAATCACATTGGTAGCTGAGGATAATTGTAAGGCATTCTTAAACTATGTCCAAAGTCTAAAAGGGAATGCCCAGCTATGTGCCAAACTAGTTGTAGATGGGATTACTCATACTACACTGGAAGATATTGACAGTCTGCTAGCTGACTGATTCAGTACAAACCTCACCCCTCTATCCCTACCTACCATATCCCAAAGCATACTTGACACTAGACCTCTGCCTAATATCTCTATAGAACAGGTAATCTCTGCACTTCTCTAGGCAAAAACACAGCCTCAATGAGACCAGATAATATCCCAGGTTGTTTACTAAACTATCTAAAACAAGACCTAGTGGACCCTCTTGGCATTCTCTTAAATCATAGCTTGAGAACTGGCTATGTCCCTGCAGAATGGAGAATAGCAACAGTAATTCCCTTGCACAAAGGGGGACCATCAACTGTCCCTGGGAACTACAGACCCATAAGTCTAACCAGCCTCATCTGCAAAGCCATGGAAAGAATTATCATGGACCTTATCAACAATGACATAGTGACCCCCAAATGCTGGACCAAAACCAGTTTTGCTTTGGTAGGGGTAGATCATGCTTATTACAACTGGTAGACTTCTTTGAGAATGTCACTAAAGCCATGGAAGAGGCTAAGACAGTGCACAGAGCCTGTCTCGACCTTGCCAAGGTTCTTGACACAATGCCCCTCTCTGGTATCACTGAGAAACTCTCCCAGCTGGGGATTAATCCTTATGTTACTAGATGGGTAGCCAATTGGCTAATTGACAGAACACACTCTATTGGTGAATCCACCCCACCAGTAGACCCATCAATAGTGAAGTACGATGGGGGTCTGTGCTGTGCCACTTACTGTTTGACATCTACTTCTCAGAAGTCCAGGCCAAAGTAGACAGCTTCTGGCTCACAAAGTTTGCTGATGATTGTAAACTGGGAGAAATCATTGAGTCCCCAATGATGTCAACATATTACAAGAAGGGCTAACACAAATGAATGATTGGTACCAAAGTCGTGGTCTAAAATGGGATGCAAAAAAAATGCATTATTATTCCCTTTGGCAAAACAGAATTTCCTAAAAAATTACAATGTTGATAGCACCCCCAACCCAGTGGTGTAAGACGTGGATACACAGTTTAATAGCAATCTAAACTTCGCCCACCAAGTTTCCACAGTGGTAAGGAAATCCTTCTACATAGCATATCTCATAACCAAGGGCATAGCATCCCAGTCAGAGGATGTTGCAACTCCACTGTACTTGACCCTCATCAGACCACTAATAGAATATAAAGCACTATTTTGCATGTACCTCACCAGACATCTGCAGCAGCTGGAGAGACCTCAGAGGTTTCTCAGTTAGAAAATACAGGGACTCCAAACCATGATCTACGTGGACAGGCTGACAGCCTTGTCTCTTTACTCTGTATTGTATAGTCTGCAGAGAGGTGACTTGTGCCTGGCCTATAAGGCAATCTCTGACCCTACCCTAAAGGAAATGCTGCACATCCACAAGTCAAATGGCACAAAAGTCACTCACTCTAAGATCTCAGCCCAGCCTGTGACATTAACAAAACATGCTGGAGAGACAGATATGTCTCCCAGACACTGCTGTTTCTGTGGAATAGACTTCATATTCATGAAAAACAGAGCTCCCCACTGACCCTATTCAAACACAACCTAGATAATTGGATGGGAAACCACAAATTCACCCCTGGGGTGGCACCTATGTCCCTCATGGACAGGGGAGCCGGTGTTGATTAGAGATCCACTATGTTCATAAATTTGTTCTGTGAACTACCCAAAAAAGAACAAATAGGGATTATTGGTGCTAAAACGGTTAGGCTTGTAAATGTTCTAGGGCCACTAGACTAGTAACCTCCTCTGAACCTATGAACCTATAAGTAAGGAGAGATAGGAAGATTATCCTGAATGTTTTCTTTCCAGTCCTCATGGAGAGCGGAGATGGTGAAAAACTTAATGTCATTAGTGCAACATATTTTTGGGCAACATCTTGAGAAGACCAGTAGTGATATAAGCCTGCACAAGGTAAAGGGATGGCATGAAGGACAAAACAACATATGTCTGTCAGTAATGAACATTTCTTCTCTTATCTTGAAGCTTTATACACCTAGCCAAAATAATCTATTCAGAAGTTCCTTCTAGTCTCAAGGAAGGCAAGACAAGATGGACCAGGAGTGAATTTGAGGTTACCCATCCAATTATTTAGGTTTACTTTTAAGGTAGCAATAGTGATAATCAGCTTGACATTTAGTGGAAATTGTTTTTTTTTTCATGAGGCAAGGGATATATTGAAATATGAATCTATCAGACCTAACTGTCTTATTTATTTGTTGTCTTATTTACCTGATGAGATTTGGTTCCTTTAACCAACTATGTGAGGTGCCACTTGTTCCATGAAGGAATAGGTGGTCAAAGGGAGTTGGATTCGTCATGTCTTTAAAGGCTCAGCTCAGATCTATACTATAAGTACAGAGAGAGAGTGATAGAGAGAGATAGGGAGATAGAGAAAGAGCTATTCTGTCCTGATAACTAAGATTTTTGAGGGCACTGATCTTTTTAGTGATGGATCACTGAGGTCTCTAGAAATTGAGTGACATGTATAGACAAACACATACCAAAAAGTGCATTGTATTCAATAAAGGTTCTGATGATATGCAAGCAAATGAGAATTAACTCTTTTTTATATCTAGTGGACATGCCTTTGTAAATTAGATAAGTCATATAGTAGGCTTCCTGATCTGCTACAGAGACATGGTGGTCAGATTATGCTGGGCCTTTGATAAACACAATTGCCATCCTCAGAGGCCTGCTTCCTCTGTTCTCTTAATTAACACATCTTTCTAGATCCTTGAAAAAATTACTTTTTTCCTATCCAAAGACTAAGATTTTGACTAGGCATAACTATTTTTAAGTTAGTTACCTACTTTTATCTGAAAAGCTTGTGGTTGTAGCTTTAACAGAAGAGTCTGTGAGAGTAGCTGTCCTTGTCTGTTTTCTTAACTAATGTCTAAATTATGCTACAATGAAATGGTGAGAGTTTCAAAACGTTGGAAAGAGATGGCCTCACCTTACCTGCATCAACACAACATGGAAAGTTGTCAAACATGTCAGAATGACATAAATGAAACTAAAGCATACTACTTCCATATTCAGCCTGTAGAATTTCTTAGAAGCATTTTACCTTCTGCAGAGAAAGTAAAAACATAATACAGAAAATCAAAAATTTGCTCACCTTTTCAATATCTTTTCTAGGAAAATACCGCCCTTCTAATTTAGATATTTAGATATGCCAAGTGTTATGTGTTCTTATTTCCTGATCTCCTCATAATGATAGGCACTTTATGTTTTCTTCTTTATGCTCTACAATTTACACTCCACATGAACCCCAGTAAACTTTTTTTGACTCTGTTTTCTACGAATGATCCTTAATGGAATTAGCATTATTCAAAACTTCAAGAGGGGCAGGGCCAAGATGGCAAGCAGCTAGCAGCACAAATATTTTTCTCTGCCTCTTTTCAGTTATTCTGACAGGAATATTTAGCTCTAATGCCAAGAAACTAAATATATGAATATTTATACTTATCAAAAATACTTCTATATTGAAATTAAAAAGAAAAATCAAGTCTTCAATATTCATCTAAGCTTTAATCCTGTCAGAAGTCTTTCAATCAGTTTCAGTCATGAGTCACTCTAAAGCTTCTCTTTAAGAAAGTGTGATGAAGAAAAAACTGCAATCCATTATTACAAATATTCAAGACATTTCTGTCAAAATGGATAATTTCGAGAGTAAAATGAAGAACATAAAGAAGATAGTAAAAAGCAAATGGATTTACTTAATGAAGTGATTAAGAAACAGTCAGATGAAATATTTTCTGTAGAAGAAACATTAAATGGTGTAGATGGAAGGCTGATTGAAAATAAAAATCAAGTTGAATTTCTCCTAAAATAAAATAATTTGCTTCTGGAAAAAGTAGGAGATCTGGAAAGCAGGTCCAGGAGAAACAACATCATAATATATGGAGTTCCAGAGAAAGAGGAAGGTAACAACATGCTACAATTTCTTAAAAACTGGTTACTAAAAACTTTAAACCTGCCACAATCACTTTCTTTCAGAAGAGAGAGAGAGAGAGCTCATAGGTCTCTATCAAATGCATCTTCATAATCAGTTTAACCATGATCTATTATTGTTAAATTCCTCTCTACTCAGGACAAATACTTTGCATTAAAAACAACATGGTCAAGTTCTCCAATAAAAATAAATGAGAAAAGCATCAGCTTTGACCATGTCTATACTTATCAAGTAATCTCCAAAAGATAAGCCCATGTTCCACTAATTAAAAACCTAAAACAGTCAAACATTAAAGCACATATTATCTTTCCCGGTAAAAATCAAGATGTTTCTTCCTGACGGTAAAAAAAAACTTAACACACTGGAAGAAGCTTTGGGATTTGCACAGAAGAGTAAACTTTTAGACAAATGTGGAAAAATGGACTGGTCCTTTACTAGTTTAAAAAGACAAGCAGCTAAAAATGAATAAACAGCTAAAGAAAATAATAGTAAAAAGTTTAAAGAAAATGAATATCTGTATATGTTTATTTTGTTTTCTGATGAATATCACAACCTTAATTTAATACCTTTCCATTTATATAAATATTTCAAATAACAAAATAAATAATAGTCTACTTCACTGTATTTATGGGTCTACTTTCTTTCATTGAATCTCATTTTACTGAATTTCATTTCACCCTGACCACTTTGCTGAAAACTCAAATTACTGAAAACTCATTTCATTGAATCTCATTTCACTGAACTGCAGGTAGTATATATGTCACTGTGTAGTGTATTGTACGGCAAGTAAAAGGGATAGTCCCTTTTCCCCACTAAAGTACAATCCTCGAGATAGTATATATAGTTAGGGGGTGGGGGACACAGACCCCCACATTGGCTGGTGTTGGGGGCATAGCCCCTCCACTTAGTTTGAGTACATATTGTCTTCTAGAGAGAGTTAGTCATTGGTGTTGCAACTATGCATGTCTATTGCTTAAAATGTATTGTTTTGAAGTTTTTGGCAAAATACAATATAAAACAAACAAGGTGGGGGGGTTGTCCCCCTGACACCCACCAACTATATATACTAACTCCAGGATCTAGGATATCGAGTTGGTTAATAAAAGAGAAAGAGGTTTCTTTAGACCCTTGTTGGATGACCAGTAGGTGATTCCCAATCAGGCCACGCTGTCCACTGATGGTGGTTTGGTGAATGGGGTAGATGTAGAAACTATTTTAACCCCATCCAATGTTGGACATAATCCAGATTTTAAATGTGCTTTTATTACCACCTTTCATAGTAATAGTAAAGATGTTTTGGATATTTTATTTAAAAATAAGCCTATATTGCTGAATGATAAGGATATCAGAGAATGTGTTGGCACCAAACCAAATACTATTTATAAGAGAGGGAAGAATTTAAAATGTATTTATTTTTATTTATTTTATTTTACAATTGTTAACTGGGGGTGTCTGACAGAGCCAAAAAGGCCCTTTTTCAGCAAAGGCCCGGGGAGAAAAGCTCCACATAGAAAAATTACAGATACATTTAGACATGATCGGTATACACACAAATTACAAAATATATGTTTTTACAGTGGTATGCAGAACATCAACAGTTACAGTGGAGAGAACAAACAAAAAAATATTAATTTAAAAATAAAGGTAATTAATAGATTTGCGGTGTACATCTGAAATTTGGAACATAGGTAGAATACATACATAGTACACAGGTACAGTACATACATTGTAGATTAGCCAGTGTTTGTGAGAATAGTTTTCAATCTTAATCAAGTACTCTAGGTTTAGTATGTGTACCTTATCTGCTTTCACTAGCCTGGGGAGCAATCATGGCACTGGCAACTTTGCTTGAGATTTTGCCTGATGAGGTCTTTAAAGGAGGCTTTGGATGATGTGTTTTGAATGCTAGTGGGGACAGGGTTCCATTTTTTAGCCACTGAACTACTATATAGTGCATCCCCAAAACTATTGTAGCTGTTGATGACTTCTAGAAGTAGTTTGCTTGATGATCTAAGAGGCCTTTTGGCTGAGTGATGTTGCACTAGATTTTTGAGGGCAGGACACTTATTGGGGAGGTAATAGATAGAATGACAGAGGCAGAGCTGATTGTAGGTTAGGAGGTTGGGCAGTTCAAGCCAGTGGAGCTGTCTCAAAGCAGTACAGTAATCAGTACTATATGAGCAATTTACAGCAAAACGGGCAATTCTGTTATAGCAGGCTTCCATTTTGCTTAGTTTAGTTTTGTTGAGATTAGTCAGAATGGGAGATGCATAGAGTAGGGTGGATAGAAGTTGGGAGCATGCAATGGCTGATCTTGTGTTGTTGGCAAGAAATGGTTTGATACGGTAGAGTGATCCCAGTTTGGCATGTACTTTTTTAATAGTTAAGTTGAAATGACTATCAAATTTTAGGTGGGAGTCTATGGTTATTCCCAGTAGCTTAGCCTGTGCCACTGGAGCGATTGGAGTAGCATTTGTGGAGTAGATAGTGAATTGGCTGTTATCAGTGTTTTTGTTAGAACTGGTTAGAATCATAAGCTGAGTTTTCTTTTGATTGAGGATAAGTTGGGCTTTGGTTAGGAAGTTTTCAACATCAGAGAATGCTAGTTGAGTTGTTTGCAGGAGGGTGGGAATGTTTTGTGCAGCACAGATTAGGGTAGTGTCATCTGCATATTGAATAATAAATGCATGCTGTGTGGAGGTATGGAGGTCATTTGTGAAGATTGTGAATAGTAGTGCTCCTAAGATAGAACCCTGTGGGACTCCTATAGTTATTGGCAGCTGAGGAGAGAGAGAAGTTTCCCATTTCACAGCTTGGTACCTGTCAGTTAAGTAGCTGTGGAACCATTTAAGAGTGGAATTTGATAGGTGATATTGGTTTAGTTTGTTTAGCAGGATTTGGTGTGAGACTGTGTCAAATGCTTTGGACATATTCAAAAAAAGAGTTGACACCTGCAGGCCTTCATTTTTGAGACTGTTTACTGTGTCTGTGAAGCAGAGGAGGGCTGTAGTGGTACTATGGGCAGGTCTGAAACCATGCTGAGTAGGTGACAGGATGTTGCTCTCTAGGATATATTTTTAGCATCTGGGTATGGATGCATTTTTCTAGGATTTTGGCCAGGGGGAGAGTAAATTAATGGGTCTGTAGTTATTAAGTTCAGTGGAGGTCCCACCTTTATGTATGGGTGTAACATAGGATATTTTCCAGAGTTTGGGCACATAGTTTTCAACACTTGATCTGTTTATGAGAGTGGAGATTGGGATAGCAATAGCATCTGCTGCAAGTTTCAAGAAATAGCTGGGGAGTAGGTTGGCTGCTATTGATGAGGATTTTAGTTTGGAGAGCTTGATTTTGATTGAAGTGGTGGAAACTGTTTTGAGGGTAAAGCTTATATTAATGTTATTTGTGTTGGGGGGATAGTGAGGAAGGAACTGTCCTGTGATACTAAGGATAGAATTGAGTTCACAAAGTGGAGGTTGAATTGTATTTTGATGGGAACTTTAGTGTCAGGGATGGTTGGTCTGGGGTAGCGTTTTGGGTGAGTTTTAGTAGCTGGTTTACATTTTTCCAAAATGGTTGGGGGTTGTGTTGGTATTTAGTTTGTAATGTCGTGTAGTAGGATTTTTTTGTCCAACCTAATGCATTTTTTGCATGGTTGCGCAGTTTTTGGTACTTAGTTAGGCTTTGTGTTTCTTTGTTTTTTTTATAGTAAAGCCAGACAGTGTCTCTGAACTTGAGGATTTGTTTGGTTTCTTTACTGAGCCAGGGGTTTGTAGAGGTTCTAACCTTGATTTTCCGCAATGGAGCGACAGTGTCTAGGTGTTGTAGAAATGTTTTGTTGAAATATGCTACAGCCTGGTAAAGTGGGAGGGTTTTTAGGGGGGTCCAGTCACAGTTACAGAGTAAGATATTGAGGATCTCAGGAGAGAATTATTTTGTGTATTTCTAGTGGATATATAGTTAGTGGTTTTGCATATGCTTGTTCTACTACATATAAAGTATAATTAAGGTGTCTGGGAGACTGCCTGTGGTGGGGGTACAATGTGGGGTTGTTAGTTAGGACCCAGTCAAGGATGGATTCCCTTTTAGATTTTTTATTACATCTAGTTGGAATTTGGACTAGCTGCTGGAAGCCATGGAGATTTATTAGATTACTTGGTGGTTTTGATATGCAGGTGAACCAATCTAGGTTGAAATCCCCCACAATAAGGGTTTCTTGTGAGTATGTGGAAGAACACCAGGATAAGAAGTCTTCAAGAGTAGCAGATGTAGTACCATGTGGAATATAGATCACAATTGTGATGATGATCTTTTTAGGGTGAAGTTGAAGTTGTGAGATAAGTATGCCCCAATTATTGGGGGAGGGGTAGGTGTTTGGTAATTGACGTACAGTTATGTTGGACTTATACAGTAAGGTAGTTTCATCCCCTTTACGAAGTGGTCTGTCTTGTCTAATGATTTTGTAGCCAGTAGGGAGAACTTCTGAGTTAGCTATATTTTTATTTAGCCATGTTTCTGTTAAAGCAACTATGTCTGGGGAGTAGTGTGCTTTTGTGGCTTGGAGTTCAGGTATTTTATTTTTGATACTTCTAATATTAATATTTAGCATTAAAAGATGGTTGGTTTTGCTGCTGTTGCTGATTTGCCCAGGGATGAATATACTGGGAGTGTTATGTTTTGACATTTGTGTTGGAGCAGTTTGTGTTGGACAGGATGGATTTGGGCCTGGGTTGGGGTGGATATCCCCACTTATGGTGAGCCTGGTGTTAAAATGGTGATACAGATGTTGGAGTTTGGTGAGGAGTGTGAGAAAGTATTGTGTTTTTTGGAGTAGGAATGAGAGCATATGTGTTTAGTTCTGAATTGATCCATTATGTAGTTCTTGAACAAATGTGGGCAGATATTATTATAATGTGTCGTGTCTGTATATGAGAGTGCATAATGTAGTGTTGTGCTACTAAGTTTAGGGATATTGCTAGAGTGATAACTTGTGGTGTTATAAAGAATTATGAGAAGACAGACTAGACTTAGTTGTGTGATAGTCAGGGTTATAAAGTTTAAGATGGTTCTAGGTGTGGGTCTGAATAGGAATTATAGGATTGCACTATATGTGAATGGGTAAGTAATGTGGGTGATGTAAAAAATGCCTAATGGGAATGAGAGTGATTGGGAGTATTTTGTGTGGAGCAAGTTGGTGTGATATAATGTGATCTGACTTGAGGAGCTGTGATTGGTGGAGGTGATGTGAGGGTGAGTTGTGGGTGTGGCTGTGATTACTATAAATGTAGAGGTAGTAGGGGCGGGAGGGAATAGGGGGCAGGGCAGGGGAGCAGAGGGAGCCTGAGCATTAGAGAGGGCGAATGGAGCGGGGCAGAGCCCACCAAGACAAGAGTAAAAAGTAAGTATTACTTTACAATTCTAAACACTGAAAACAAATTTCTGAGGTCTAATGGCTTACCAGCAAACAGAATACAATTGCTGAAGAACACTTGTGTTCTGGTGGGACACTAGAAATTTAAAGATGGCTCCATGCTTAGGATGATTCTAAGATAGACTTAGTTTTGGGGGAGGGGGATAGCACAAGGGGTGTAAAGCAGGTGGAATGCAAAGAAACCAGAGAGGCAATCAGTGATAAACTATCAGTGAAGGCCTCAGAGGGGCTAAGTAAGAATTCAAACTACCTGTAAAGTGAAGGAGGGAAGAGACAACAAACTTTATTAAGGTTGGGAGTGTGTCTTCACATTGACTTGCTGATTCCTAACCAATTTGTGCACAGATTAGAGTAGGGAGATACATTATCAATGAAGGGGAATGTATAGAGATGCAAATAAACAGGTGGGCCTCCAAGTGATACAAACTAAGGCAGAAAGCATTTAGAGGGCTGTTTGATGGTTAATTTAGTCACAGGGATCTGAATTAAATGTATACTGTCTATTGGACAGTTATGATTACTGCACTAGCTGGAGGGAGGACAAAAGGCTACAACAGTCACTTTTATTAGCACGCTGAGAACTACTAAGAAATACTGCTAATGTAATAACTTCACTCTCATAAAAAATACACGTAGAATGCCTGGGTGGACTGACACTGCTCTTGAGGCTCAAAATGTATATCCTTGTTTAGTTTTGCAGTACTGATTGCTTCTTATACTGTACAGGTGGAGTGTTAGCTACAGACTGCAGATTTGCTTGAGTGTGCTCCTGCTCTTGAGGCTCAAAATGTATATCCTTGCTTAGTTTTGCAGTACTGATTCCTTCTTATACTTTATGGGTGGAGTGGTAGCCACAGACTGCAGATTTGCTTGAGTGTGCTCCTGCTCTTGAGGCTCAAAATATATTTTTGAATCTAACAAAAGTGTTACACAGACAGGTTCAATGAAAAAATGTGGATCCTGTGCTCAGTGCAGTTATGTAATGGAATGTCATGATTTTTTTGTGAATGCTCTAAGAATACAGGTGAACAAAAAGGTGTATTGCCATACTGAAACAGTTGTTTATTGTGCAGTGTGTAACCTATGTGAATGTTTCTATATTGGAAAGACTGACAGGAGATTTAAAAATATAATTTATGAGCACTTAAGGGATATTAGATTTGGGAAATCTACAAATGCCCTTAGTAAACACTGCACATAAAAATCAGATCACTCTTTCAAATTTTTTATTGTGGACACTGTTGTATTAGATAAAAGGGGAGGCCCATGAGGCCTGAGTTTGGAAAAGAAGGAATTAATATGGCAGGTCAGCCTAAATGTGGGGAAGTGGCCATGTTTAAATGATTCTCTCTCCATTACTTGTCTCTTAAAACTAAAAGCAATGGAGAAGTAATAAAATATGGTAAATAATTTTATTATACATTTTTATATATTTATATTTTTACATATTTCATATATCTCATATATTTAATATTTATTTTTCAGCACATTTGCAACTGTCTTTGACTTTTAGATGTTAGTATTTTTATGTAATATAGTTTTTAAGGCTGCATTTCATTAAAATTTATGAGTTTAAGGAGGTCCTTCTTAGAGAATGTGGTGGGATTGGTTCATTCCTTAATTAATGGATTTGCAGAGTGTATTTATGAGTGTTTTTATGGATTGGATCTTATCTGATGAAGTTAAGAAGATTCAAAGTGCTTATCAATTTGCTATTTTGTCATAATAAAAAGTGTTGTTCACCACTTACGAAGTGTTTTGCAATCATTTTCTACAAGGATTCATTTGAACCATTGAAGTGTGTGGTTCCAGTGGTGCCGACTTTGTTTTCTGAACAGTTTGAGTTTTTTTGTGGTTTTTTGGTTGATATAAATAATAAGATTATAATCTAGATTTTATCTTGAAGTAAGATTTAAAAAAGAGATTTATACTTAAAAGAGAGCTTTATACTCCAAAATATATTTATAAATATTTGAATTTTGGAAGTAGTAGCAATAGACTGTGATTTGGCATTAATAGGGTGATGAGTGAGAGTAGTTTGTATGATTGCTTTATCAAACCAGGAATATTCTATTCTATGTTAGGGGGTGTAAATATTTTTTTTCAAAGAGTTTGTTAATAGTTAGATTTAAGAATGTGTGCATAACAAAATTGGTGAATAGTAATTACAGCGTACTAAATCAAAACTGTAATTTGTTTTTACTAGAGCTGTTTTATTTTAAAGATGCCAGTACATAAATGCATTTCCTTGGACATTAATGGCCTTAATAATCCTATGAAGAGAGGTAGTTTGATTAAATATTTTAAAATAAATAATGATCACACTGTTTTCTTACAATAGACACATTTGTTGAAAAAGGATTAGACAGGTTATTTAAAGATTACTCAATACTTGTGGGCTCACAGTATAATTCATAAGGAGGAGGCACTCCCTTACTTTGGAGTAAATAATTGGCCATGTCTGATAAAAATGGCATGTTAGGACTGAGGGTTCCTATTACGTTATCGAAAGATAACATAATTGAACGGCCAAAACATCTTAACGGACACATTTTAAAGTATGAATTGTGGGATGGCAGTACAGTGAAGATTGGGAGATTTGCCCTTTCGTCACTGTAGTGCATTCTTGGAGATGGAATATATATTTAGTGGGGGGTTGGGGGGTGCAGCCCCCCATAATAATAGTTTCGAAATGTGGCTGTTTCGATGTTTCGGCCGTTTGATTACGTTATCTTCTGATAACCTAATATGAACCCTAGAATTGGTAGTAGTTGAAATCAGTAAAAAAAATTACTCATTTGTGAATGTTTATTGGATTCCTGGAAATGGTTCTAAGGTGGCAAAAAGTATTTGGATATCATAACTTTATATTCCAAAGGGGAATTTTTTTTGTTGACAGGAGATTTTAATTACATTTTCCCACAAGACATACTATCAAAGATAAAAAAAAACCCAAATATATAATACCTGCCACTGCCAAACAAATTATTTCATAAATAAAATGAATCTAAGATATATATATGCATATATATATATATATATATATATATATATATATATATATATAAAATATATATGTATATAAAAAAAAAATATATATATATATATATATATATATATATATATATATATATATATATATATGGGTCTCCTTCTGTTTGTCGAAAACACAGTTTATCAAGAAACAGAAGGTAGAACCCACTTATGCGAAAGCGCACTACATCAGAAGTGCACTTTCACAAAAGACAATTTGCTGAAGCACGTTACAGTCGGGATAAGGAAATATATCCTTTTCTTCACTGTAGTGCAATCTCAGAGTTAGTATATTTAAGTGGGGGTGCAGTGGCAGCTTGCCCCACTGCAAAGCAGAGTTTAAAGTAGTTTTTTATTTTTTTCCGATTCGGTGAATTGGATTTCGTGAAAGTGCACTTTCCATGCAGTGCACTTTCATGGAATTGGGGTTTTACTTTTCTTTTTTAAGATTATGTAATTTTAATAAAGAAAAGTTTACCCATATATATAATATACATATAATAAATGCATGTGTGTGATTTAAAATTGTCAAGCTCTCTTAATTATACACATTAGTCTGTTCGATTTATTACTCAAACAAATATAGTTAAAGTTTTCACTTCCAGTGGACTATATTCTAAAATTGATGAAGTATCAATAATTTCATGTCCATTGAGTGATCTCAATGCTATTAATTTTACATTTAATATAACATCTAATGATTTAGACTTTTGGCAACTTGTATTACAAAAAAATAAAGGTTTTGAGGAATGTTTCTTAAAATAATTACATTTATTTATGGAATTTAATAACAATGGTAAAGTTAATGATGTTATTTTGTGGGATATGCTAAACATGTATTTATAAGGTAGCAATAAAAGTTGGTATCTACACAAAAGAAAGGAGTTATATAAGGAGCTAATTGTTTTGCAGTCAAACATTTATAAATTAAAACAAGCTAAAAGCCCAATGAGTACAAACTCCAAACTGAAAGCTTTAATTCAGAAATACAAAGAAATATTAAACCATAAAATGTCAATAAACATGGAAAACAATTACAATCTTACTCTATAAATCCTAAAATATTACATAAATTAGCCATTATATAAAAACTAAATAACATAAATCATATTAAAGAAATGACATATAGTTAATAATAAAGTTAAGAAAGCAATAAATTTAAAAGATAAACTGGAGACTTTCAGAAAGCATCACAAGTTAATTAATAATAGTAAATCTACTTTAGATAACAGTGACTTAATTGACAACATTCTAAAGGAAAATATAAAACATAAGTTAACTAAAGAGCAGAATGTAATGTTAAATAAGTCATTTTATTTCAAATAACTAAAAGAACAAGTTAAAATTAATAAGGCTCCTGGTCTAGATGTAATAATCCTTGAAATATATAAAATAATACCTGATACCATACTAAGAATTCCTCTAAAAGCATTTGAAAATGTTAGAAATTCATCAAATGTTTTCCTTTTTGTAAATTTTTATTGATATCCCCCATTTTTAAACAGAATAAAGATTCAAATTGTTTGTCTTCTTATAGCACCATCTCTCGTCTAAATGTTGACTATAAATTTTTTATGTCCGTATTGACAAAACGATTAGATTTTATGATTTCTAATCTAATAGAAGATAACTAAGCTGGTTTGATTTTAAACAGAAAAGTACAATATAACACTATTAGGCTTTTATCATTGATAGATGTTGCAAATAAGAATAAGAAAGAACTCTCACTCATAAGCTTAGATTTATATAAAGCTTTTGATTTTATTAACTGTATAGTTATTCAAAGGCCTCAAAGAATATAATGTCTCTTCAGATGTTATAAAGTTATTAATGAAGTTATATGTGAATTCTCTATCCTTTGTCAAAATTGAATCATTTTTGTCTAGCTCTCTTAAAGTACAAAAAGGTACAAAGCAAGGACACCCTTTGTCAATAGAGTCATTTGCTACTTTTATTAGAAAAATAAAATACAAAAATAAAGTGATTTTCCATAGAGGATAAACATAGTTCAAAAATGCAACTATTTGCTCAGGATATTCTATTAACAAGTGGTGATATTGAATCCTCATTGGAACATATTCTTAAATCAAAAATTATTTTGAGAAGATTTCATGTCTAAGTTTTAATCATAATTAAACAAAACTGTTGCTGATAAAAAATAAATAAATAACTTTTAACAAACAGAAAAAACTTCAATTGGGAGAATAAGCTCAGTAAATATTTGGGAATTATTATAAAATTTAATTGGAAAGAATCGGTCACTGTAAATGATCAAATTCTAATTAATGCAATATCAAAACTAACTGATAATTGGAACTTTTTTTTTACAATGGAAGATAGGCTTACATTAATAAAAATTATAGTTTTACAAAAAATGTTATTCCACATACAATCACTGATATTACTTTCTCAAAAAAATTATAAAAAATGTATTCTATATTACGTAAGTTTTTATGGTATCCCCAAAAGTCAAGAATAGTTCTTGACTGTCATGTTTAAAGCTGTGAAGAAAGTGAAATTCAATTTCTTAATATTGAACTATATGCTAAGTCTATCATTTTAAATATAGTGAGTCATTGGTTAAATTCTTCCTATACATCAAACTGTAAAACATTACATGACACAATTTTATTTTCAAATGATAAACCTGAAATAAATGTAAATTTTTAATCAGACATTATAAAATACATTGGATCATAAAATATTTTTGTATGCGTACCTGGAAAATTCCTATCTCTATTCCTTTTCTTAATTATACTTTAACTATGTTCAAGAAAATGATGGATAATAATTACCTTCTTAAAATTTATTAATTCTGATGTTTCCCATAGCTTATACGTATGGTTGTAGAGTCATTTCATTTAAATAAAATACTTGATCTGAAAAAAAAATAGATTACAATTCTGAAGAGTTACTCTGTAAAGGCTTGGTAAAGCCGAAGATCTAGGAGAATTCACATCACTTTTTGTTTTGGAATAAAAACACAATATTTTTATCACTTGCCTTCCTGTTCATGGAGGTTCATTTAGATTAAACTTCTGGTTTCAGTTTTTAAATGGAAATAAATTACATACAGCTGATCACCTTTTGGATCAGTATAGTAAAAAGGAAAATAATTGGTTATGCATATAGATTTTTTTAGGAAATTTAGTAGTAGTAAAATACACATACCATTAAACATGAAAACAAAACCCATTCCTAAAATTTGAATTGTTTTCTTTAAAATGAATAGTGGTGAGATCAAACAATAAGTCTTATCTAACAAAAATTTATAGGATTTTTAGAACCATATTTATAGTTTTTGATCCATCTTATTGGGACTACTCAACAAAAAATAATAATTATTTTTTTCACATATTATTAAAAAAAACTTTGAAATCTATAAGTATTACCATCTCATCACTTTATTGGAGAATTTTTACTTGGAAGTATTTACATAGAAGCTTTTTAACACCACATAAAATTACCCTAATTTTCAATTAGGAAAAAATAAATGTTGGAGATGTGATGAGGTCTCAGATCTCAATTGAGTTCATATGATAATAGAATGTAACATGGTTGTTCCATTTTGGGTAGAATTCAGAAACTTTGCTAACGCATTGTAGTCAGGCAATTGTAGTATTATAAATAACACAAGTACCTCTCCTTTGGTCCATTCTAGCTATTACATGGAAAGTTATTACAATGAATTGGAAAAATAAAAATTCCCCCTCTTTTACTGATTTTATCTGCCTTGCAAGAAATGTATGCAATAAACAGTTGCAAACTATTTATAGCAGAACATCAAACATCACACATAAACATTTATCTTGGCAGAATCTTAGTGATTTATTAGAAAAGCTTTAATGGTTTTGTGAAATGTTAACATTTGTTATGGACTTTGTTATAGTTTATTTCTTCCTTAGTTCATTTTTATGTTTTTTTTTATTTATACTGTGATTACATACTGCTTTAAAATACAATAAAAAGTTTATGAAAAAAACTCAGGACTTGTTTTTTTTTTTTTTTTTTTTTTCATAAGGTTCCAATGACACATATACTAGATAAAGTACATTCCATTTCAAATATTCCTGTTTTAGCCAAAATAATTTGAAGCGTATTTACTCTAAGAATGTGTTAACAACAATGGAAGTAGTGTCTGTTCTAGTTCTTAGTACAGCTACCTATCCTAATTTAGCTTTTCTCATAGTTATCAACTCCTTTTCTTTTATCAAAGCACGTTATTATTCACCACAGACCTTTTTGCAGATGTCGTATATACCTTTGACATGAATGAGCTTAATCTGCTACTTTTGCAACTTGAAAATCTGGCTTTGGTGGAGTTCACATCAGATGATTTGAGGATCAGTACATCACCACAGACCATCAGCTGTGATAGCCTGAAGCTTCCAAGATTTTTTAATGTACAATAATCTAACTTGCCTTAAATCATGCATGGTCAGTTTCATTTCTATCATATTGGTATGTCACTTCAAGCTACATTAATCCCTGATGATCAATTGATTTCTTGTAAATTAGTATGGCAATAGAAATCCTACTGACAAAGGAGCTGGGAAAAATGTATGTTTTCCAAAATGCAACTTTGCTAGCTCACTGGACTAGAATTAATTCAACAAAACATTCTGTTTTGTCTCTTAGTGAAAGCAAATGGTGCATAACTTAAGTCATACTGTCTTTACTGCTTTTCATAAACATTGTAATGATGCATGCATACACTCAGTACTGCAAAGAGTGGTTGTAGAGTGCTTTACACTCCTAACATGTTACAGGCATACTTCTATACCAGTCCTGTTTTATATTCTGTCCTATTAATATAAGTCTTCTGTATTTTTGTCCTTTATTCAGAATAAGCTTTATCTTAGAACATCAGAAGACATTCTGAAATTACTCCTTTGAGAGACAGGCTAGCTGCTCTTCTTTGTTTATATGTACAGTGTAACAACTAAAGGGAAGTTCAGTGATACAGAACCTGTTAACATTTAATTTTGCATATGTATAGATGCTAGATATATTTTGTCCAGACTTCTTAACACTTTACATACTTTTGGGAGACAGTCTGTATTTCAAAATCATACAAAATATTTGGAGCACTGTACATTTTGAAAGTACTTCTTAAATTAATTGGTCAGCTTTGGACCTTGCACTGCACTGGGTCAGCTAACTAATCTTCACTATCTGAATTGTGAACTAATGACACTGACAGTGTGTTTCATTTATTTGATTGCCTGATGGACAGTAAATGAACCAATTATCTGAGAATACTACTTGTGTACAATTCATAAATATCACATAAAATAAAATAAAGGTACATTAATGTCTTACATAACTGACAGGGGTGGTTCAGTGACCAGCTATAAAGTGGAACTAGAAAAGAAAGGAAGAAATAGGACTGAGTAATTTGCTTTTCTTTTTTATTAATATTTTTGGAATTGATTACAAATATGACAAGGTTTGTGATGTTATATAATATATGAATAAAATAAATTATGTTTAAATGAAAAAAATCAAAGTATAACTATTTACAATATGTACATTAAATCTGAGACCAGAAAATTAATAGATAAAACAAAACAAATATATACATTCTAATTAATAGTCCAAAATAATTATTTAAAAAAGATGATTCCATAAGGACTGAAACCTTTAACCAAGCATTGTTCTTTAGCTTGTTAAGATAGATTATTTTCTCTTTTACTAGACATTATTTAAAAGAAAGTCATTACATTTTGAATCTGAAGATGTTTTCCAGTTTCTTGTGATAGTTTCTCTAGCCACAGCTACTATGGTCCATGTTAGATAAGAGAATTCTTTTTTTTTTTTTTTTTGTATTTCTATTTCCAATATATTAAAGAGAAACATTTCTTTCATTAAAACAAAGGTTTCATTCATAAAGCTTTAAAAAAATCTGGACCTTTTCCCAAAAGCTATGTACCATACAGCAATCATAAAACATGTGACCGATTAGCCTTAATATGTTTATTCCATCTCCAATATTCAACAGTATTTTCTTTTCTCATTTTAGCAATCCTTATTGGAGTTAAAAAGCAAACAAAACAAAAATTTCCAAGTAAATATACTCCAGTAAAGGGTTCAAGATGTGTTTTTAACAGAGAAGAGAATTTTATTTTAATTTTGCTCAGTAAAAACTATTAAATATTATTTACAGAAAAAGTTCTAAAATTCATTATTTAAGTTAGAATTATCTTTAGCTAACAATTAATATATTTTTGAGATTACATTATCAAATTATCCCCGGGATTCATGAAGCTTGTGCCAGGCACAGGTGTAGTGTAGGCATTCTAATGCCAAATATGGCTGCCAGGCGATTCAGGTACAATCCGATTCCACGTGCACTACCAGCGTACGCCATAGCTGCACAGCTCTTGGCACATGTATGCTAATCTCCCCATGCACAGTAGTGCAGCATGGAAATGAAGGTATATAGCGATTCATGAAGTGGTGCAGGTGTAGCATAAGCATACAGAAATGTAAACCAAAAAAAAAACGGTTTACATTTTTTCAAACAGAACATCAGAGCCATGAAAGCGGACCAAATTTACGTATTACAAAGTTAACATATGCCAATGGCTAAATATACAGCCAATGGCATAAAAAAACCCACACAACGCATAAAAAATAACATTTAATGTCATGGCCACACTAACCCAAAGTACAGCCGCAGTGCATGTGTGTGCAAACAGGAACACAAGGAAAATATATATAGATGTCATAAAACTGCAATGTAACACAAATCATGATTTCGCCATAATAGTCAATGGTATGCATACTACACCACAACCAAGGCGCACGGGTTGCTAAGGGTCTGTGACAGTGTTTGGCATGGTAACTATGAATTACTAGTCAATGCCATGCAAATGAGGCAAGTAATACTGAATCGCAAACACCTTGCCAGTGTAAGGCTGTACCACACGGCGTAGTAGTATAACACCGAGGAGTGGCCTGGAGGTATACATGACATCAGAAGAGGGGTGTGCCACTGTAGCTGTAAGCACATTGGAGCATTGTTAAGCCGGGTTGCCTGTTGCTAAGCAAAGCCACAGGATGGGGGTATGGATGTAGCCATAGCTTTGATTAGCTGAGAGCACACAAGGTGACCAAAAGCGTATGTGTACATGGATGACAACGCGCTCAAAACCTGGTAAACAGCTGTGCACAGCACGCACCACAGCTGAAACAGGAAGGTTACGGGAAGACAATAAGGAAATGCTGCAGCAGGGTAATTGGAGTACAACTGAGTAATTAACACCTATTAACTCACAGTGGGCCATTGACGGTAGCTAACAAGGCTGCTAGTAGCAACCTGCAGAACTGAAAAGGGGAGGTGCTGGATTGCAAAGAAAAGAGAACTGTCACAGCAGAGCAAAGCAAATCTGCAGTAGATCGGCTATAGAAGACATTTCGCAACACAATCCTGTGTTGGGAAAGTACAAAACAAGAAAGCAGGCTGCTGGATGCATGCATGACAATGGGAGGGGAATCAGTTTGAAAAATGAAGGCAAGGGCAAGAGGTGATCCAAGGCAGCCAAGTGTAATTCAACACCAAAGGCCCCACAATAGCAGTACCTACGGTAAAACACATAAGTAAGATACCCTACAGCTCAGATTGTGCATACACACCCTATGACATCATCAGCTTCCAAAGCACAATAGTATAAAGTGTGAAGGCACCTCACACACATGCGTGTATTCCCAAACACTGCACCATCGGTGTAAACAGACGGGGAACTTTTACAATGTACATGTTGGGAGCTGCCATAGCTTTGATTCATCAGCATGTGTTGGAGACTGTAGGTGGTGTGGAGGATGATGCTGACAACCACCTTAGGCACCGGAGGAGGAGAAGAGTGTTCAAACCAAGGGTAACCTACCAGGGGCTAGATGATCTGGAGATAGTAGAATGTTACAGGGTGGACAGGGACATCATACAGCAAATCTTTGAACTGTGCTGGCCATACCTCAGAGCCAGAAACAACAGAGGGGAACCCATCCCAGTGGACATGAAGGTATGTGTAAGCTTGAGAATAGTAGCCACAGCTACCTTTCAAAGGCCAACTGGAGATATCATGGGGGTCTCACAGGCATCAGCATCCACGGTACTCCACCAGTTCCTGGATGCCAAGTTACCACATGCCAATGAACATATATACTTCCCCCGAACTCAGGAGGAGTTGGTCACCAGTATGTGTCTCTTCCACCATGTGGCAGACTACCTGGAGGTACTGGGTGCAATAGACTGCACGCACATACACATCAAGTGACCACCTGGTGAGCATGGTAGACACTACATAAACCACAAGGGATACCACTCCATCAACTGCCAGGTCGTGTGTAATGCCCAGGGCATTATCATGGATGTGTGTGCTGGCAGCCCTGGAAGCTACCACAACTCCCACACCTGGCATGCCTCACAGCTGTACCAGATATTTGTCAGGGGGGACATCCCATATGGCCACCTTGTGGGGGATGCTGGCTATGCACTGGAGCCTTGGATGATGACTCCCATCAGAAATGCACACACACCCATGCAAGAACGACATAATGAGGCACATGCACAAACTAGAATCATCATAGAACGTGTGTTTGGGATGCTGAAATCACGGTTCCATTGCTTGGACATATCTGGTGGAGCCTTGAAGTACTCTCCAGGCACGTGTGCTCACATCTTCATAGTATGTGTCATGCTACATAATATGATCCTGCGGAAACAGCTGCAGCAGGGACATAATGATGAAGGCCCTCACAGCCCACAGCAATGGCCAAGGGAACCACAGGCACAGAGGGATTCAGACCACTAACACCCTGTGCCAGCCCCAGTAGGCAGATGAAGGTGTGCCCAGTATGCCCATGCCTTGACAAAGAGGGAACATATAGCACATACACTGACATTGTAGGCCCCTATGGACTGACATACTTTTCCACCTGCACACACAGTAAACAGGGATGGCACACACACACGACCTCCTGTAAATTGTCATGTATAGGTGGTCTACTGTGTGCATCCTACATATGCAGCCCTCAACTATTGCACACACAACTGCTATTGGCACAAGGTAAGTCAATACCTGAACAGTATATTAAGCTAACAGCATGTATCAATACTGTATGTATAGGTTCCTAGGTACATCGGTAGGCACATGCCTAACTGCCAGAGGCCATTCATAAGCCTAGCCAAAATGTGTCTGCTGTCGCCACCCCATTGATTAACTAACTGTTCCTCTGTGGAGCAGAGCCAATTGCGGGATCCCTGGGGTGTAACCACTGTTTCCCACCCACTCTGCAAGGATTCCCTGGTGTGTTAATGAGGGGCTCCATATAATGTAATCAGGGATGTAGTTCCAAAGTATGGGGAGTACCCATGACAGGTATCTGTCACCCCAGCATTCTCCAGTTATGGTTGTGGCAAGGTGTAGCACATTACAGTGTGTGGCTCACTGTGATACGGATTCCCATAGCTGGAGCATATCCATTAACCATCACTTGGACATACCATTAACAGGTATCATCCATATGTACACCAACTGAGTTACACATTTGTTTGCAGTATGGAGGAACAGTCATAGCACACTCTACATACTAAACACCATAACACTTGTACATATCCCAGATGCCTCAGTGGTAAAGCCACTGACTGTGTTGTTCATGGTCCCAGTTCCATGACCTCCAAGGGCTGTTACATAATTCGGATGTCCCGAATAATGGATGTTGGATGCAGGTCATTAGAGCACATTTAAGCACATGTTAGTGGGTTTTTGCCGGTAAGTGGCGTTTAAACATGACTACATGGATATGTGCAACACAGGTCTAACCTTTGCTGAATATCGTGCAGATCAGGGGCAAAGCTACCCAGAACCGCTGAAATGTGTGTCATTTACCCTTGTACTAATAGTGCCTGCTCTGAGAGGTAAAACGACCACTGCCAGGAGTAGAACACGCAACCATGTACACAATCTTCGCAATAACCTACCACTAAGCTACCTGAGATGTACCAACGGTAGGTGTGTATTGTGACAGGTTAAAACACAAAAGGGCGGAGTTCGGGAAATAGTATACACCACCATGTACCCAATGAAAGGTGTATTCGCTCTCTCTCTCTCTATATATATATATATATATATATAGAGAGAGAGAGAGAGACAAAGGGTGATAGAGAGATATATGTAGATATATATGGATATACATATATATGCAAATATATAGATAGGTTAACAACATCTACACAACCATGGAGGTACATATAAATAGGATACTACCAAATACTGAATGCTTTACATACCAACGCACATAATCACAAGGCTTAAAGACTGAAAGACCACAATACTGGAACACCAGAACCATGAGTACTATTATCTCGATGTTAAGGGACATTTAGTTAGTGCTTCTGGTGCTGCAGTTCAGGTAGGTACTGTGTGTAAGTGTGTTTCTGATTGCTGTAGTGTCTGTAAATGTGTGTTCTGAGTGTAGTGTGTGTTTCTTGGGGGCTTTAATGTGTGTGTGCGGGTTTACTTCGTGAGTCTGCTTGTGCTATCTCAGAGGTAGATTATTAAAGCAGGTGTGGTGTAGGGGGCACAGCCACCCACATGGGGGGTATATGGGGGCATGGCTACCTGGCCATACGTAGTGTAGGATGGTTTGCTTGGATGTGATGTGTAGCAGTGTGTCTGTGTGTGCATGTGTGTGTTCTGTGTTTGTGTTAGTTCCATGAGTTTGACTGTTGCGAGTTTGAGCGTTCGGTATTGTGGGGTTTGGGAGTCTGGGAACGGTAATGTGGTCGTTTGAAGTGTGTGCATTCCTGAATCCATGTGTATGCTGTATACAGCGGTTGAAGACTTCAAATATGTGCATAACATGGACCATAGCAATCACACATTCTGCCATGACCGAACGTTATGAACAAAGGATATGGAGAGTATATATGTCTATACACTATTACAAATATGTGCTAGGGACATGAGCCAAAGATAGGGTTACCACCTGTCCCACCTTGCAAGGGGCATTCCCTCTATGAGCTGTAGTGTCCTGACCAAAATGAGTACAAATACTAATGTTCTACAATCTCGAGACATTTGGCATGTTCCATATTTAATGTAATTGTTGCATAAAATAGTCATCTGTATCTAAAATACCTACATGTAACAAGAAGCAGGATAAGCAAGTAAACCGCTACAAGAATATAAGCTTTTATATAGGCATATATGTAAAGTTCTATACATTGTACTGACTGTGGGTATGTGTCGGCCTCTAAAATCTGATGTGTGTCCTTCAAATGTCCCACTATGGCCATTTGAAAAGGTGGCAACCCAAGCCAAAGAGGTTCAGTCACCAACACAACTCCAATGAGTGCAAATATCTGTGACAGAAATACACGAGACAACTTTCATGTAGCAACATTTCATTACATTCTGATGTATTTCCGAAGGGATTGAAGGACCAACATCACCTGCATGCTATACAGGAACCAATTAACAATGGCGTAATGAATCAGCCTGCAATTACCATAGTATTAGTCTACTAACGGATAGATCTTCAAATAGGGAAGGAGCCCTCACACACATATCGAATATGTATAAATGCAGTTCCTACACACCTGCATCTGCTATGTACACCCACCTACATCTCCCCCACACCCAAAACAATTGCAATGCAGACTGTAATAACGTCACAAACATTCACTCACTCTATGACATCTGCAGAAGCCTTAAAATACCTTGTCAGAGACACACTGTAATGGTCCTATGTGAAATTGTTAATGTTGTACAATGGAACAGATGCCGATGTTACAGGGTTTGGTTGCAATAATCCCATATCAGACGGCTGATATAACAGCTAGACTCACATATAGAACTACATTCTCTAGCCATTACACACAATCCATGGGGGTCATGAAGTTAATATATCCCTGTGTGTCTCCATATAGCTGTTGCAATTCATCACAAACAACACATCCAGGCCGTCTTCCTCGAAGGTAGGGAAAAGGGACAACGCCCAAGTGGAGTATTCAATTATACCCCACTGTTGCCATTTCATTGGCTAATGGAGTAGCTGCACAGCTGATGTGCATGTAATCATCTACTCCGGAACACCAATTGGTGGCAGGATACCACATGTTACTGATATCTAAGTATAAAAGGATGGCTTGTCATACATTCAAACCATATGTACACATCAGAAAAATGTTACAACGAGGATTGCAACACAAAATGAATAGGATTTATATTACCGTCGACTCAGGATACTAATAAGGTATGTAGAACACTCAGTATGTCAGTGTATGTAATACCTGTTCTGTAATAATTAAAATGCAGGTAATGCATATAGTGGGAAAAGGTATTATGTAGTGATGTATTGTTGAGCATAGTAACGCTCATAGAAATTGTGTGAACTGCTGTAGGCCACAAGGTAAACGCCTCATACACCACAAGGGATGCTATATAAGAACTTTGAACACAACCATTCCACTCCAGCCGCTGTCAGTGGCAGGGGTGGTCCAACAAGTACGTGACATAACAGGGGATAGTATATGTTGATATACTGTATCAGTAGGCATATGTATGGGCATATAACTGAGAATAACATGTCTAAGGTGGTCCTGCTGTGCAATTATGATTTGCATTGTGGGATATTGTGGCAAAAATGTGAAATGTACAGTATTGTAGGCAGATATGTCTAAAATTTTACATAGCATTACTGTTATGTTATGCAAAGATCAGGTATGTCTATTGGCATGTACAATACACAATAACAGGATACAAATGACTTGTAGTCACCAGATAGTGTATCAGCATGATAGCTAATTGAAATGGAAGAGCTAGTCAATTATCCATGCACAAAGGACATGTAATAGTTTCATAGGTTCATAGTTAGGTACTATGTTGTCTGGCCAAGGCCATTCGTAAGCTTAGCTACAGTGTTTTGACTTGCAGCACCTCCCTAGGTTAGTGTCCTGTGCCTGTGAACAGCAGAGCCATTAGTTTCCTGTGCCTCTCTACAGCAGAGCCACTGCAGTGATCTCTGGTGTACATGTCTGTCTCCAATCCACCCATCGAGGTATCTCTTGAAGAGTGCTAGTGAGGGTCCCTGCCTGATGTACATAGGAATCATGTTCCAAAGCATGGTGAGTGTCCAGGTCAGGAATGTATCCCTCCAGTACTTCCTAGTCATCATTGCATTTAGGTACATATCCCAGAGCATGTGGCTCTCAGGGACTTTTGCTTATGTGGAGCATATCCATCAATACTTTTTTGGACATGGGCCTTGTATGTTCAGCAGAGATCACCTCTGAGTATGCGGTATGCAAATGAGTACAGTTGGGGTTTCTGTAGCTGGGCTGCATACGTCATCCTTCAGAGGTCAGTATTCCTCTTGGTGTGGTAATGTTGTGGTATTTCAAGCCATTGCTGTTGTCTCGTAAGGTACATCCCAAATGGGGTGTTGTACCCTTTAATGTGTTTCATAAGTCATGAATAGTGAGGCACAATGGCTGCCTTTGTTCTGGCTACAAACCCATTGGAGATTAGGGGGGGGCACGTAAAAGGATATCCACACCACCTTGGCAATATGGCTATCAAAGGAGTGAATGCTATCTACTTGGGTTCTAAGAATGTATGTAGGGGACTACCACCTATGTGATAGTCCATGGGTGATTGGTGTAATCCAAAGGGGATGTCAATGCACCTTGTGGCATGCAGCTTGAGGCCATGTTATTGACACCAGGTATCCGTCCCAGTGACACCCTTATGGAGGGTGTCTGTATCAGCTGGGGAATCAATCATGGCCCCTAGTTTGCAGCCATCTGCAAATCTTTTCAGGGTAAGTCCGCCTGTGCTAGTCTGTACCTCAGAGAAGCATATACTGAACATGAGGGGCCCTATGACCGAGCCCTGGGGAACACCAATTGTAACTGATTTACAGTAGGACCTAGGGTATGCTACCCTCACTGTCTGGGTTCTGTCCGTGAGACACTTTGCATAACATCTTGTGATGTAGGGGTTAATCTGCAGGTGGATATGTATGTTGACAATACCAGAATGAGGAACGGTGTTGAAAGCCTTTGAGAGGTCAAGGTAGGCTGTATGGACCTCCTTACCCTCATCTACTGCCTTGGTAACTGTCTCAAAGGACTCCACCAGGATTAGGAGGCATGGTCTGACCCTAACAAATCCAAATTGGGTGGGATCAAAGGTTTGGAGGCCACCAATGTCTCTGTGAATGAGATCCATGATGATGTGCTCTATAGCCTTGCAGAACAGTCTAGTCAGGCGTATAGGGAAATAGTTCCCCTGGTCCATTGTGGCACCACCTTTGTGGAGTGTCATAACTGTTGCTGTGCGCCATTCAGGGGGTCACAATGCCTGATGCAAGGCTATTAGTGAATATGGTGCCCAAATGGGGAGCCATTTCATTCTGAAGTTTGTGGAAATCGCAGCCTGGGATGTTGTAAGGTCACATGGATACTGTGTTGCTGGCTTTAGAGAGTGCAGCTTTGAACGACCTAGTTGTGATCGCAGGGACAGTGCATTGTTCCTGTATAGCTATGGGCCCTTTAGGGTGTGAGATGGGTGTAATGTTAGCACTGAACCTATCTGCCAGGATTTTGCCAATATCAGTCTGTTCTGTAATGTTCATGCCTTACTGCTATATGTCAGAGCAGATGTGGGTATCGCCATTGAGAGTAGTGACATATCTCTAGAATGCTTTGTGGTAGTCCTTGGAATTAGTCGTGGTTATGTTTACGTAGCTAGCTTTGGAGGATGGGATAAGGGATCTCAGATTCTTACTGAGGCTGACCAAGGAGCTCCTCCACTCATGGCATTGTACTCTACTTTGCAACAGTCTCCTCCTTCTGTTGTACATTATGTCCATGGCAGTGGACCACCAGAGTGGCCTCCATTTTCTGGTGGGTACCGACATGGTTCTGTTTGGGATAGCATGATCCATGCAGTCGTACAAGTGCTAATTAAGTGCAGTTGTGTATGATTCAGTGGTTGCAACTGTATTGTCCATCTGTGCAGGTGTCATGACATTTACTACTGCTGTCATAAGAAGCCTGAAGTTGGCTTTGTAGAAATATTGTACTGTGTTTTCCATAAAGGGTGTGGTGCCGGGATGTGGATAACAAGGGTGATTAGCGTATGTTTGGATCTGACCAACGCGGAGATAACCCCAGGTGTGGAACACCAGTCACATATGTTGGTAATGACTAGGTCTAGGATATGGTTGGCCCTGGTGGTGGTGTGGATAGGTTGATCCAGGCAATAGTAGGCTATGAATCCCAGTAAGTGTTGGCCTAATGTGTCAGTACATGAGTAGGTATCCCAGTTAATGGTGGGGTAGTGTCAGTCACACATCAGTAGTGTGTCTGTTTGAACCCTACTTTCTAGTACACCAAGAAGTGAGGACAGTTAACTGTGGGGTATGGTGGGGGATCTGTAGCAAGCTACAATTTGTATAGCAGTTATGGCCAGAGTTAGTTGCACTTGGATAACCTCTGATGCATTGTGCTAAGCAATCAGCCTGGAGGTGTGGATATCCTTAGGAAATATGGACACACCTCCGCCGTGGGTGTTCCGGTCCTGTTTACATGACTGAAAGGTGTGGTATGAGTAATAGCCTGGTAGTGTAGTGGTGCTCTCAGGAGCCTAGAAGAAGGTCCCAGTCACTACACAGATATTGAAGTGGTCCATTACAAGGAGTGCCTCGGGTGAGTGCATTTGAGATGAAGATGTCAAGCATTGAGTAGCATTATCCTCAGGTTTTGCTTGCCTGTTCCTGTTATGGTGGTGAATATGTTATTTGAACCGTGCCTAAAACAGGCACTATAGGAGCAGCAAGAGCCTTAGCCATTATCCAGAATCCCAGAGACGACTGGTGCAGGGTATATGTGCCAAAGCATCGTGTTCCGTCGACCATGTCATTCAAAGCAGCCAGATACTGGATACTCTTGGAATGACACCAGAAGCATAGCCACTTGTTGAAGTAAATCATTTTGTCCTTCTACTGCGTTATCAGTCTGGACAATGGCAGAATACTACTCAGGGCTAGGGCTATACCTGCCTGGGCTACAAGATCAGAGAGCTATTCCATGTCTCTTTGCATGTAGTCCAGGAAGGTACATCTCAGGGCATTCACACTAACATGGAGAATGACACAGTCATATTGTACCTGTTGAGGAGTGACCTGAGTGCATAGGTTATGTTGTGGATCCTGTTACCCGACAGGCAGCTGACAGTAACTATCTCCTTGTGTAGCCTGGTGAGTGGGACATCAGTGTGACCACCTATAGAGTCACCTATGACTAGTGTGCTGGGTACGTTATTTCACCCTATTGGCTGTGGTTGACGGGCACACTGAGTCTGTGGGCTATAAGTAATTGGTGTTGTGTTGGGGGATGGGGGCTGCCTGTGTTTCTGCTTTGGAGTTCTCTGTTGCCTAGACAGAGTAGTATTGAGAGTCTCTGCAAATGTTGTAGTCTTACTATGTGTGGCCTGTGGTGGTGGAGATCTACTGAGACTATGTGATGAGTGTGGTGTGGTGCAAATGTTTAACATTCCCACATGATTGCCAGGTTCAATCTGGGTTGGAGAGAGCTTTACCTCCAGCATGACTAGATATGTGCATCTCCCACAGTTTGTAGTGTTGTATGTTAGGAGTGGAGTATTGACTGTGTACACGAGACAATTTCTATATTGCCTCATGATGCCCATATTCATCATATAGACAGGCGAAAACACTGGGAATTGACACTTGGACATGCCTGAATATTTAACTATTTCCCACTAGGTAATTGAGGAAAGTGTGTACAAGAGCTGTTTTACTCTAAGCAAGCAGGAAATGTAAGTACAGACAGTGTTTACCTATAGGTAATGAGGAGGAATGAGTTCTATAGTAATTAGTAGCTCATGTAGTGCTTACATGCTCTGAACAAGTGCTGAACATGAATAAGCAATACAGATAGGGTGTTGAATAACATAAACACACTGCCCCCCAACAGTACACAATCACATATCCATGTACACTAAAGAGCCCATGTAACCATAACTATGATGATACAAGGTGCACTCAGGCTGCATGGGACCTGTCCACATCCCTGGTTGTATCATACACATATGGCAAAACAGTTTGCTCTACACATACACATCATGTAAAACATAGCTTCATGTCAGTCTGTGAAAACACTGAATGGTGCACACCAACAGTTATCACAACCCACAAAGTGGAGACACCACTCATAATGGCAGGCACTGCACTACTACCCTGCTGAGTCTGGTCTGAAAGTCTATGAACCTTAATCAACGTATATGTTGTTAGCAGTACAGATGTAGATGACAGTACGGATGATTTCATACTGCATATCATACCTGTGACAGGTCATAGGACATCATCACCCATACTGTGTTCCACCTACACTCAGTATACTAGATGTACATTTGTATGTCACAGGAGTGTTCTGCCAGTGGACTGTTGACAGAACCAACACTACAAAAGGTGTCTGAGTAATATGTGCATATCACACCAGTGCCAGCTACAGTAAAACTGGGTTAATTCATTGTACTCCACCTCACTGTAGCCCCTATCACACAGACAAATGAGAGGCATTTGCCTATGTAAGTATGTGAATGGCTATGACCTAGGAGCAATAGCTGACTCAGTGTTGTAGACAACATACAGAAGGGGCTTTGTAGGTGAGGTGTGTGGCATATGTGCACAATCTGACAGCTGCATATTGCATTGTCAATGCTAGGTTAATTACCCTGTACCCATGAACTACCACCTAGGCAGCGGTCAACATAATGGACACTGTGTGTAAGGGATGCTGCTGTGCAGTTTACCTCCCTGAGCTAGTGACGTCACCAAGCCTATTAGGTAGTCATAAGATGCAACCCTAGGGTGTCATCCATGAACATAGAGATCATTGTACAGCTATACTCATCACTCAAGTGACTAATATTGGATCACATATCACCTTTAAGGGGTATTGGCCATGTTTGGATGGCCGACACCAGCCTTCACAATCCTCATCTCCACTATGTAGCATGATGCCTACCCTGCATAAAGACATGTCCAACACTGTGATATTGGACATGCTACACGTACATATCCTGATCTCAAATACATACGTCATAGACATCCACCTTCCTAGTGCAAGGATTGCCACATGCTGGACAAATCCTTGTGCCATACACATTACATACTCCTGCCATACTATGCAACCCTGTCCAGCAAAGCTGCACATTTCACCTCTGTCAGACATGGTGTGATGACCGCATGGTAGATGTATCGTTTACCATGTGAATAAGTCATGTGACATTGCTTCACTTGGTGCCGGAAACACGACTGTTGGCTACACCTAGGTAAACTTACATCCTAGGCTCATACATGGCCCAGGGCATACAGACTACTAGATGACCTTGGCCATACATGCTATAGTTGATAACCATCCCTGCAAATGCCATCAGCCTAGCCAGTGTCCCATGTGTTTCACATGTGCAACACAGGCGATATGTGGCAGGATGCTGAACTGCTGTACATTACCATGTAGATGTATACGGCAAAACACATGCATGTAAAGGCTTCCATGTGCATGTCTGCAGTGTCACAGGTCATGTCCGTTAAGGCAGTGTATGCGTTTATATGTAACATATACACAGCATCAAAGTCAACAGCATTAATGTGGACACATCCAGGCATGTGCTGATAGGTAAGAACACCAGTACAGGCAAACAGACATGCCCACATCAAGACAGCATCCACATGGAGTATGAGCAATGTAATCAGGTGACACACATATATGGTGATAATATCCAATCCCCATTGGGTGTCACATGTGTGTGACACAAACATGTCAGTGGTGTCAGTGTCATGAAGATTTGTAAAGACAACTATTTATATGTAATAAATGTGATACACATGTATGTGCAGCTGTATCTCTGTGCATCTCTGAGATACTGTGACCTGTCTCCATCATTATGTCTTCCAGGTATGCTGCGAGCAAGGCTCCCAGCCTATACACATTTGGAGGATGAGGCCCTTATACATTATTATCTCCAAGACAACTATGATGTTCTGTTTAGCCATGTGCCACAGGATGCACAGCAGCGGGATGACCTGTGGTAGGAACTTTGCAGGAGGGTTAATGATGTGGGTGGCCATAACCGCACATACCAGCAGGTGCGCAGACACTGCACAGACCTGATCAGGTGTGAGAAACAGTGTGTGAATGCAATTGCCAGGGAACAAGGTGCAACAGGTGGTGGGCCACCAACCCAGCCCCCACTCACATGTACCGAGGAGCTACTGACCAACTTGGGGACACTGGCAGAACAGCATCCACAAGCCTTAGCTGACATCATCGAGGTGGGTGTCTCTCAACCACCGAGCCTGGAGTTGCCTGGTAAGTCACAATTGTACATATAACTATTATATCCCATATAGTTGCATGTGTCACTGTACAATATATAATGTAACATCATATGCAAGGCATGTATACACACATGCTGCATACTATAATATGCTACTCTGTGTATGTACACATGTGCATACTCCATAGTATATCCTATTGTACTGGTGGATGTGTTAACATGCACATTGCACCCTGTAGCTGTCATACAGGCATGGATAATGATCATACTGCTGTGTCACCCCTATATAAGTACCTCTGTTGTTCCACTAAGACAGCAGGCCTTTGCAGTTGAGACAGTTATAAGTATCAGGCATGTTAATGCACAGATCTATTCACCATGTGGTCAGTTAACACATGCACACATAATGTATGGTCCAGTCACAATATACAGGTCGCATCTACAATCCATCACAATGGCTACCCATGTGCAATACTTACAAACTAAGTGAAACACTGACATGAAACCTCAGAAACTGTCATTGCTATATGTTTGGACAGCTGTGCATAAAATAGTAGAGGTGTTGTTCAAAGTAGGAACATGTACTACACATCAGAACTACACATGTGGGGTACAGAAACAGTACTATACAGTGAGCTGGAGTATGGGCAGCCCACAGGAGTCACCATTGTGGATTATGCCCCTGCTATGAGTGCACACATTGTGATGTGCCATCTGACATGTCCATGACATGTAGTGGACTGGCTGTAACATTGTCTCACTATCCCATAAAACATACCCCACATACCAAACATACAACCCTTTGTCTGCATAACCCTGTGGACAGTGGAGTATATGACATCTATGGGTGTATATCATATGGGACAACACAGACATGTGAGATAGATGGCCATCACAACCGTTTGGCCAACATATGTTCACACATGGCCATGGAGGATGGCCAGAGACATGTAGCAACACACAGTAGATGTGATGTGTTTGTGTGTACACCCTGTTGTACATTGGCTACACATGGTCCAACTATAGCCTTTGTTGAATGGTTATATTGCAGATGTGGAACACTGGACATCCTACAGGCCTGTGCACAGCTTGTGGATTCGTAACATCATTCCACCACATAAGATGTGTTGAACATAATGACTGTGTCACAGCATGACAGTAGTCACCTGTACAGCATCCACATACATACACAGACAACCACATCAGGCCACAGATACAGTACATTTCCCTTGGTGCTGTTGAACATCACTGTCAGTCGTGCACCTTTTTTGTGTGGTACACAAATGTCATGTGGGACGTGGTGTATTGACAAGTCTGCCATGTGTGGACATGGTTGCCAGGCAGCTAAAATATGTTTGCATATGTGCAGGGGTGTCATCTGTATGGCCTTCGGTGACCTGTGTCACACATTCCACATCATGGTTTAGTGTGTATACACCTCAGCGACATGGGTCACAATCCACGGTATATATGTATTGTGTATGCACACAGTCATGGCTATGCACTGTGTCTGTAATTCACACTGTATAGCACTAGAGACGCCTCATGATTCCATGTAATGGCATTGTGTCTGTACTTCACACTGTATAGCGATATAGACACCTCATAATACCCTGCAATGGTCATGCACATCTGCTAAATGTGCATTTTATCTGTAGGGCGGACAGACAACACTGCAATGTGACACCATTACCCCACTGTATATGTGACAGGACACCATTGTGTTAAACATGTATGCATGTCAATGTACACATCAGCAGATTACATGTCATACTTCATGTTAATGTCATGGTCATATGCCACACATCAGCCATGTGTACTGTTAACCTGTGCTGGACCACATGGTGTAACTCAGGGATGCATGCTTACTACCATGATTGTGTGAAATGCATGGCTTCTGCTATGACACATGCATGTTGTTGTGTGCAACACAGGAATGTATAACTACCACTATTATTGTCTGAGCTGCATCCCGTCTGCTGTATCACATGCATGTTGCATGCCTTCTGTCAAATCACATTGCATGGTGTGTGTCTGTGTGTGTCTGACTGTGTGTGTGTGTGTCTGTCTCTGTGTGTGTCTGTCTGTGTGTGTGTTGTGTGTGTCTGTGTGCGTCTGTGTGTGTCTGTATTGTAATGTAGAGTTTTTGTTTGCCCTCACAGGTGATGTAGGTGCGTTACCCTCCTGTGGTCCAGCTGATGTTAGTGTCCTACAGACTCTAGCAGTGATGATGAACATATGCTTGAGGCACAGGCAGGGTTGTCAGGGGCTGAATCTGTGCCATTGGTTGCCATTCCACCTATATCCCCCTCATCCCTGCACACAGATCTCATTCCAACACATACCCCATCACCAGTGGCCATAGAGGAAGGACAGTTGGCGTGTGGTAGCTTGGAACAGGAAAGTGTGGTGGCTACAGAAGGTGTGTATTCACACCATGGTGTCAGGAAAATGACTGGAGATGGGCCTCACAGGCATGTGGTCAGTGCTGCTCGTAGAAGGACCTCTGGCCGACATGACCCTGCAGGACAGAACGCAGAAGCTGGTGTCACCAGACGCATGTTTCAGGCTGTAATGGTGGCACAGGCACGTGCTGAATGGCAGAACAGAGAAGGGCAGAAGCTTCAGAGGGCTGCTATCCATTCTTTAAATGACAACATCCAGGCATTGGCAAATGCTCAACAGCAGATTGCTGAGGTTTTGGACAGACGATTGAGTGACATGGTTAGAATCCTTGACGGTGGCATGACAATCCGTGAGGGTGAGCTGTCTGTGCTGGAACATCTGGTAGGAGTGAGACATAAGGCCAGCTACGTCACCTGGTGCAGGTCTACATGAATGAGCTACCTCACATGCCCACTCCCATAGTGACGGTAGCAGCAGCAGTGCAGCTAGTGCTGCGCTGTTCACACCAGGACACAGCAGGCCACATGCACGTGTCCCTGGATTGTCCCAACAGGGACATGGTTCCAGTGGACATGTGTCATTGGACAGTGCCCAATCTGCACCTCTGCCTGGTAGTGGCCATGCAACCCTTGGAAGGCACAGGTCACGTGGCTGTGACTGGACACCATGAGCTATAAAACCTGGTCTGTACAGTCTGGAGCTGTTAATAATACCCCTGTGTAGGCCAGACACATGGCAGAACTGTGTGCGCACATACACGCACACACCAGAAACATCAGTAGGGTACCGCAACCCACACATGCATAACAACCACACATGGCCAATTAGATCACAGGCCCTAACCCACACACATGATGTCATCCACTGGTGCAGCCTAGGCCCCTGGCAAACATTACCACCCTGTGCATATGATGATGCATTTGCCACATCCTTATCATCCACACCATTGGTGCAGGGACATGTTCATATGGTCTGATGCACAGGGTGAACAGAACAGGGAGATAAGTGTAGATTACAATTGTTGTGTACTGTTGACACGCAGCAGACATACCATGTAGTACAGGTTTAGAATGCATTGTTTTCTGTTCACAGTATATGTCTTTGTAACAACAGTAACAGCATGTTGGTCTTGATGCCCTGCTTCCCTCCTTCAGGTCTAATTGCATGTGCCATTGAGTGCCAGTGTTTGCAGTTTCCCATGTGTAAATGTGGACTACACACAGGTATGTATGGCAATACCAGCATGTTATTTGTGGCTTCAACCTCACTGTTAGAAAGGCTGACATTCCAAAGATGTCTGCACATCTACTGATCCAGGAGCATGGGAGCTGTGTACTAAGCTACAGTGGCTAGAGACATGACATCCATACCAGGTGACTTCACAGGTACAGTTACATGGGGCGGGGAGTTTACATAGCAGTCTAGCTGACGACAAGGGTAGAGGCCAGTTGATAGCTTGAGGCCTCACTGTGTAGCAGTAATACACATTCACATTACAGGATGAGAATACACAACTACACACACACACACACACACACACACACACACACACACACACACACACACACACACAAGTATTCGCACACATGTATTCAGACACATAGTAACATGCCCACACTCACGGGGTCAATGACACTGTAACACACACACACACACACACACACTTGATAGTTTTGAGATGAGAGCTCCTGCCTATGTGGTAATCACCATTATAGTACTGTGCACCCACATGATGTGACACAGAGAATACACATGTACAGTTAGTCAGTAATGCTTAAGATTGACGGCATCAACAGGGTAGTAGATTGCATCACCTGGAGGGGTTAGGGGTCCTATCTGTTCACTATGGTAACATATATCCTCAATCCATGGCCAGACAGCCATACATACATACACACACACACTGTGGAGTCCACAATTGAATGCACCTATGTCATGCACATACAGATAGCTCACGTGTGTGATACACACCCCACACATGCCTATGTCTTGCTTTCTGCAATGCAGTATGTACAGATCTCTACAACAGTGTACAGGAGTGTGAGTAACAATTGGGATGTATTCCCCACCATACGTGGCATATATGGACACACAAGCAAACGCACATGGCAGTACTGTTAATCAAACACCTGCTATCTTATGATACGTATGACAGACATGCAGTAGTATTGCCCACATTACAAAGTGTACCGACGCTACCTTTGGAAATTGTGCTTATCTATGCACATGGGAGGTCTTAAGTGTTACAGGTGTCAAGTGATTTACAGTCAGTGACATCCTGACCGCTGTGTAGGTTGTATGTGTTCCCCTTCAATTAACAGAAACATAGCTTAGTGTTTGCACATATTATTGTAGGATGGCTTGTGACACACCTGTGAGCTGTCTTCAGCAAACATCCATCTACAAAAGATGGCCCACCACTTAGATATGTCCACACATCCGTCCATACCTGATGTACATCTTACCGTACTGTTAGTATATCACCATATACAGTTGGCAATGATGAGGCTGCATTGCAACTGCATGTTGTAGTAAGACACATGTCACCTGCAAACATCGGCTACTGCACATGCATGGTAGCTGAATGCACACCACTACATGTACATGTGTGTAGGTCCTACATTCCTGTCATTTGGCCATGTTTGTAGGCATTGCAATTGGTGGACATGCGTGATGACATACATGACACATGGACTGTTGTATGATATGATAGTTGTCATGGGGTAACCAGTACAGAGGGAATGTTAACTCAGTCAACATTGGTATCACACCTTCTGTACTGTTAGCATTCAACAGCCATGGACCTACCTTCCATGTGCATGTGTGTAATTGCTGTATCCACCTGTCTGCATGAAGGACAGCAACAGCTATGCTATGTACATATGTGTTGTGTGTGTGTGGCATGTACATATCCACGGCAGGTACATGTATGTCATATCCAAACATGAAGGTGTTTACCGGTGTACAGCAACAGTCATCTGTTACTGCTGTATATGACCCAGGGCCCCAGTTATGTGTACAGCCCACCTGGTTATGAACAGTGGTATCATTGCATTGCATAACAAATGATGCAACTGTGTCAGTACATGGGCAGTCTGCACAGCTGATGTAGAGCTAGGTACAGTCAACTTGTCATGGGTCACATGGTGTTGTACTAATATATGTTCTACCATATGTATGGATGTGTGTTGCTGGTCCAAGGACATGGTGATGTCTGAGGACTACATCCTAGAATGTGGCTTTTGACACTGTGATCTGCACCTGATACATCTGTGATGCCTTTTGAGGGTGTACTGGTCAGTACATGTGAGTGTCCTTCATGTACGTGGGGACACCACCACCTGGAGCGGTCCGTACCGGTGTTATGGCCCACATGTCTGTATCTGATGTATATGGTGGTAGTGCTATTGTGCACAATTGAGCCTTCAGTCAGGAGTTCCTCACTGCACAGATGTCAGTATTCCCCATTGTTGGATCTACATTGGGCAGCTGTGATTATGAATGCTACATATCTAGCACTGTTTAGCATACATATACAATGCAGTTATCCTCTAGGTGTCAGGGTGTTAACCTGGTCTCAGGACATTCGTCTATGAATGGCACTATATGGGCGAAGTAGCCACTCCTGGCATGACATCACCATGGGTGGTAGTAGTGTGTCAGGTTTAGATTGGTTCATCTAAGTTGAAGGACAGCAGCAGACATTGTGTAGAAGATTGGTGTCAGATATATGTAGTGCAGCATTCCTGCTAACAATGACAACTATCAACACCAGAGTCCATTAAAATGTGTTGTTCACGTCTAACTGTAATAGCATGGCCACTGTGCCCTTCCGTGTTTAGAATCAGAGTGTATACAAAACAGCCCTGTACTACTGTGTGAGCATGCCCAGTATAACGTTGTGTAGATGGACACATAGTGCATTCCAAACGGCCATGTGCTACTAAGTGTGTGAGCATGCCCAGTGACACCTTGTGTCAGTTATGTGCCTCTATGTGTATGGGCTTGGCCACTGTAACCCTGTATAGTGATAGTAGTCGTCCAGTCAACAGATGGCCATACCCCACTTCAAGATAGATTCCTACATTGAACACACAGGTTCACAGGTATGTGCATTGTAACTGCCAGCATCCATGTCAATGTCCGCATTCCTAGAAAGTCATATTGACAGTCTTGAAAAGTGTAGTGTCTGTGGCGTGGCTCGTATCTATGAAGTATTGTAATAGTGATCCGTAGACAGGCAGTAGTCCTCATCCCACCACTGGCATGTGTTTGTCTCTGTCTGCCTGGGGACAGAAATATGCTTTTAGACTGCTCACACTCCATACAATCCCTATCGCTGACTTTGCCATTGCTGATGATGTCACCCACCTAGAAGTACACCTCTGGGAGTGCTGCATCCCAGTAGCCTTGGTAGCATGTTCTGTAACTGCGTAATGCTGTAGTGTGATAAGATAGTTAGGTTGGTGTTCTAATCCCAGCCATGCCAACTGTGTGTGTATCTCCATTAGTGTGGGGACAGAATAATGCTTTTAGACTTCTCACCCTCCATACAATCCCTATCGCTCACTTTGCCATTGCTGATGATGTCACCCACCTACAAGAACACCTCTGGGAGTGTTGTGTCCCAATAATCTTGGTAGCGTGTTCTGTAACTGCGTAATGCTGTAGTGGGATAAGGTAGTTAGGTCGGTGGTCTAATCCCAACCATGCCAACTGGGTGTGTCTCTGTCTGCCTGGGAACCGAATAATGCTTTTAGACTGCTCACCCTCCATACAATCCCTATCGCTGACTTTACCATTGCTGATGATGTTACCCACCTAGAAGTACACCTCTGGGAGTATTGTGCCCCAGTAATCTTGGTAGCATGTTCTGTAACTGCATAATGCTGTAGTCTGATAAGGTAGCTAGGTCAGTGTTCTAATGCCAGCTATGCCAACTGTATGTGTGTGTCTCTGTCTGCCAGGGAATAGAATAATGCTTTTAGACTGCTCACACTCCATACAATCCCTATCACTGACTTTGCCATTGCTGATGATGTCACCCACCTAGAAGTACACCTCTGGGAGTACTGTGTCCAAGTAAACTTGGTACTGCCTTCTGTAACTGCGTAATGATATAGTGAGATAAGGTAGTTAGGTCTGTGTTCTAATCCCAGCCATACCAGCTATGTGTGTATCTCTGTCAGCTTGGGGACAGAACGATGCTTTTAGACTGCTCACACTCCATACAATCCCTATCTCCGACTTTGCCATTGCTGATGATGTCACCCACCTAGAAGTATACCTCTGAGAATGCTCTGTCCCAGTAATTTCGGTAACGCATGATGCTGTAGTGTGATAGAATAGACAGGTAGGTGTTCTCTTCCACAGCATGACAGGTGTCTGTGTTTGGCAGTCTTATCCTATGTGTTGGTGTCTGTGAGTGGCTAGCTACTGAATGTGTTGAGGAGCGTGTTTTGTTGTTGTCCTATATAGTGGCCATAAATGTCACAATCGGCCAAGAGACTGGGTTGCAAGACATACACATACAGTCGGCAATAGGTCTGGTGAGAAATGCCAGCAGCCCTAATCTTACCCCTAATACAGTCTGAACCCGTGTGATGCACAGAAACACACTTGCCTTGATATTAACACCAGTACATAGCGCATGTGATTTCCTTTTCATTCTTGTCTAATGCTTTGGTGTCACGTGGTCCGCTGTTGAGATATATATTCTATATCTACGTATATATATATATATATATATATATATATATATATATATATATATATATATGTGGACATTAGCACACATAAATCTACATGATGGAATGCATGTCCTATACTTTTGAATGCCTGTGCTGGATGATCTGTACGTGTTAACCTCAGATGTATGTGTATCTGCCATGGCTTAGTGGTAAAGCACATCTTCTGTGATGTGCAGGGTCCTGGGTTTGAGCCAGGCAAAGTCCAGCTGTTTTGTTGCTGGGAAGAACAAGGGACATCGAATACGGTGATAGTAAGGTGCTTTTAACCAGTTGTGTGTGGATCTGTGCGACAGTAAGCAGTGGTTATTTTTCTGGAGGCTCAGTATGGGTCAGGTAACTATGCATTAGAAGACAATACTATGCAAATGAGGTGGAAAATAGTCAATCCCGTTTATCCCCAGGGTGTGATGCAGATCCCAAGAGTGTATGTGTATAGATAGCTGGGTGCAGGACTCGAATATAGGTGAAAGCATGGGGGGGTGTCAGGCATACTGTACGTACATTGGAGCCCTGTGTCTCGGGATTGCTCTTGGCTTTGCATGCCTAAGCTAGGGTGTGTCTATACCTAACTAGTACAATTGGGAGGGACAACAGCAGTAGGAGAGTAGCCAAGGTGAACAAGCTGGGCAAAGAGGTGATAATTGTCACAATTAGCAAATTACAGGCCCAGCCCATCCCAGAGCACTATGATAAAGTGAGCAAGCACCATACCGTCGTTTTTTTCCACACTCTACACCACCGATGTATACATGTGGGGAAAGTTTACAAAACAATCCAGCAAAATAAGAAGGGCTGCAGCAGGCAACATAGACCAACATGTGCAGGAGGCTGAGGGTGTTGAGGATGTGAATGCTGCTAAACAACCCTCAGTGAGGAGACAGAGAAGACTGTACAGACCCAGGGTAACCTACCAAGGGCTACATGAGCTGGAGAAAGTGGAGCACTATGGGGAGGACAGAGACCTCCTACAGCAGATTGTTGAGCTGTGCCAGCCACACCTGACACATCGAACAGGCCGAGGGGAACCCATCCCAGTGGATAAAAAGGTATGTGTAGGCCTAGGTATACTAGCCACATGTACCTCCCAAAGCACAACTGGGGATATCATGGGGATCTCACAGGCATCTGCATCCAGAGTATTCCCCCAGTTCCTGGATGCCATGTCACCACATGCCAGTGAGCACGTACATTTCCTCAACACAAGTGAGGTGTTGACCAGCAATATGTGTCTCTTCCACCAAATGGCAGACTACCCTGGGGTAGTGGGTGCTATAGCCTACATGCACGTATGCATCAAAGCACCACCTGGTAAGCAGGGTAGGGCCTACATTAACTGCAGGGGCATCCCCTCCATCAACTGCCAGGTTGTATGCAATGCCCAGGGCATTATACTGAATGTGTGTGCTGGCTGCCCTGGAAGCTATGACAATTCCGATATATGGCATCTGACACAGCTTACCACAGCTTTGCCAATATGGACATCCCCTACGGTCACCTAGTGGGGGATGCTGGGTTCCCACTGGAGCCATGGTTGATGACACCCATCAGAAATGCACACACACCTGAACAACTATGCCATAATGAGGCACACGCACAGGCCAGACATATAATAGAGCATGTGTTTTGGATGCTCAGGTCATGGTTCCGATGTCTGGACACATCCAGTGGAGCCTTGCAGTATTCACCAGCTACATGCATCAAAATTGTTATGGTATGTGCTATGCTACACAATATGATCCCACAGAAACAGCTGCAGCAGGAACAGCATGGGGCAGGGCCACACAGGCCCTAACCAATGCCAAGGCCTGTACAGGCACAGAGTGACTCGGAGGAGTAACAACCTGAGCCGGACCCAGTAGGCAGAAGGAGGCATGCCGAGTATGACCTGGTCTTGGCAAAGAGGCAGCGCATAGCATATGCACTGACACAGTAGGTACCCAGGGAATGTCACCCTCTCTGACTCGCACAGACAGTAAAAGGGATAACAAACATGACACTATCTGTGCTTAGCCATGTATAGGAAGTGCAGTGTGTGCATCCCACATAGGCAGCCCTCCAGCACCATCCTCAGGTCTGGCACACCCTCAAGGTAAGTCAATCAACCTACCAATTGGCAGTTGTATTAGAATCTGTTGTTACCTGTAGCTATGATATGGATGCGAGCATGCAAGGGAATTTGGTGGCCGAATGTAAAGGAAGCAGACAGTAGATGTCCATAGTGGCACCATGACATCTGTAGCACATACCGGGGTCACCATCGTAGCCAGTAGTGCACAGGGTGTCATAACCCAATGCGGGTAATGGGCTGAGCATCATATGTGTCCATACAGCCCACACAAGTCTCAACCAGCTGGACAGGTATAGACCAACACAGACAAATGCTGTACTATGGCCTCTGAATATGCCCAATGGAAGACCCCCCACAGACCCACACAGACAGACTACAGCAGGCCAGGCAGCTGGATGTATGTTGTGAAGGCTAGGATGTTTGAGACTAATATGTTGGTAATTAAAGCTAAGATCTGGAGTACACTGGTATGCCTCTAGCCAGCACAATAGGTAGGTCTACACACTGAAATGGAGTACCTGATATACCAGCACAGTAGTAGCAAAAGTGTACAAGTGTCAGGTGTGCCCCCCTTCCAACGTACACATGTAACAGTCAGATGCACCCCCCCGGTGCTGTGTAGGAATATGGATACAGTCGGATGTCCGCCCATGATGTGCATAAATGTAGCAACAGTCAATGCTACATGACCGATAGCTACCCTGCAGACACAGCATGCCACCTGTCAGTGTACAATGCAGAGGTTGGCACCACAGTACTGACTACCTAGACATGTAACACATGCAATACAGTTGACCATACTGGGCATGCTCAAAACACATGAAGGCATGACGGCAATGTTAGTCGACAACATGCGGAATGGTCATACTGGGCATACTCACACATGTAAACACAAGACGGCCAGGTCTGCAAACACCAGTGGTCCGGACATATCTGCCAGTACATTGCTATACTGTTGGATGACTGTGCTGTATGGTATGTGTGTGGTACTGTCTATTGTCTGTATATTTGCCATGGTGTATTGGTAATTCACATTAGCTGTGTGTGCAGGGTGTTGCTACCAACACTTGCAAAGGATGGTTATTTGTTTGCGGCCAGAACGAGCCCATTGGATACGGAGTGAATAAGGCACATTGAAGCAGTTGGGAGCAGTTGTGCGTGGGTTTGCATGGTGTTAAGTACTGCTGACCTCTGGTTACAGCTTCTTACACTTGGCTAGACTCCACATTTCTTTACCAGAGCAATACTCGCATACTGGTA